>NC_084624.1:48159425-48221925 GCF_033978795.1 Nerophis ophidion
CGACAAAATCCAGAGTAATGAGTGCCAGACACTTTAATTCACGCTAAAAATAATCACAATAAACACTTGCATTATCTAAGAAGACGTGGACAATAAGACACAATCTTCCTTAGAAGCTTTTTTCTTACAGCATTAGTTACTTGTTCATGTTGTCCACATACTGCCTACTTACTTAAATGTGATCTTAGTCTTTTAAAAAGGGTTCCAACCCAAAAGCAGTGAAGTTGTCACTTTGTGTAAATGCTAAATAAAAATAAAACTTATATTCATTTGAATGGACTGCAAAGACAAAATATTTCATCTTCACACTGACAAACCGTGTTTTTCGCAATTATTAGCTCATTTGGAGCCTGATGCCTGCAAACGTGTTTCGAAAAAGCTGGCACAGGTGGCAAAAAAGACTGAGAAAGTTGGGAAATGCTCGTCAAAGACTTATTTGCAACATCCCACAGGTGAACAGGTGGGTGCCATGATTGGGTACAAAAGCAGCTTCCGTGAAATGCTCACTCATTCACAAACAAGGACGAGGGTCACCACTTTGTCGACAAATGCGTGAGCAAATTGTTTAAGAACAACATTTCTCAAGCAGCTATTGCAAGGAATTTAAGGATTTCACCATCTACGCTCCGTAAAATCATCAAAAGGTTCAGAGAATCTGGAGAAATCACTGAACGTAAGCGGCAATGCCAAAAAACAACATTGAACGCCTGTGTCCTTGGATCCCTGCACCCATAAGCGATATCAATGGACAAAGGATATCACCACATGGGCTCAGGAACAATTCAGAAAAACACTGTCAGTAACTATAGTTGGTCGCTACATCTGTAAATGCAAGTTGAAACTCTACTATGCATTTATCAAGAACACCCAGAAATGCTTCGCTGGGTCCGAGCTCATCTAAGATGGACTGGTGAAAAGTAGAAAAGTTTTCTGTGGTATGACAAGTCCACATTTCAAATTGTTCTTGGAAACTGGGAACGTGGTGTCCTTCGGATCAAAGAGGAAAAGAACCATCCGGACTGTTGTAGGCGCAAAGTGTAAAAGGCAGCATGTGTGATGGTGTGGGGGTGTATTAGTGCCCAAGGCATGGGTAACTTACACATCTGTGAAGGCACCATTAATGCTGAAAGGTAACCTCCGAGGAAAAAGCTAAGAACAATGGGAGATCGTGCTTTCTGCTCCACCGCTCACAGTCTGTGGAACGCTCTCCCTGTCAACCTGAAGGTACCACAGACTGTGGATGCTTTTACAAAAGGCTAAAACAACCTTTTTTTTTTTAGATGTATGCATACTAGTTTTAGCTATCAGGCTGTCCAAGTTTTTATTTGTATTTATTTTTATTATCTTTTAATTTATTTTTTTAATACACTGTAGCACTTTAAGGTTGTTTTCTTAATGTAAAGTGCTTTTTACAAATACAAATATATTATTATACTATTATACAGGTTTTGGAGCAACAAATGTTGCCATCCAAGCAACGTTATCATGGGCGCCCCTGCTTATTTCAGCAAGACGATGCCAAGATAATACCAAGCCACGTGCAGATGAGTGGCCATCACACCTTTCTTACCTGCTTGATTGGTGGTCACAGAGACAGAAACACTCTGGCCGGCCCCTTCAGCGGCAGCCTGGGAGACCCCGTTGCGTGCTTGCACCAGGAAGGTGTAGTGGGTGTGGGCCCTCAGCTCGCTCACCACCACCCGAGTACCCCTCAAGCCGGTCCGGCCCGGAGAGAACAGCACGTCGGAGCTGCAAGGTTGGCACAGCTGGGAGCCCGGAACCCGCCGGGTGGACTCCCTCTGATAGACGCCTCTGCCGGACTGGACCTCCGGTCCCACGATCCCCTGGTCCGACTGCATGCCCCGGCCAAGGTGCTGGGCGTCAGGCTGGGTGGTGCTGTGGTTCCGGGGAAAGGCTTTGGCGCCCGTCTGAGCGTGGTTGGCGCTTTGACAGACCAGACACTCCAGGTTGTAGCTGATGTCGCTCCGGCCTCCCAGTCGGCGAGGGGGGCCCCACTCTAGAACCACCGAGGTCTCATTCACCACCGAAATCAGCTGCTGCGGAGCTGATGGAGGCTCTGAGGACCAAAGGAACATTGAGAAAAAACAACGGGATTAAAATCCGGTATACCAGTACTAGTAAAGTACCGCCATACTAATGAATCATATTCGGTACAATACAGCCTCTAAAAAGTACCGGTTCTCTTTTTTTTTTTTAAACGGCCGCGTCGTCTTGAGGTGACATTGCTGGTTTTTACCAGCAGAGGAGCATGTTCGGCAGCACACACACACACAGAGTACTTACAAGCAGACACAGTGTGTAGACAGAAAAGGGAGAATGGACGCGTTTTGGTGTAAAAAGTCAAGATAAAGGTGAAGTTATAACACTGAAACATCCTCAGGAAGAGCTGATTTAAGACATGGCTAGCTAGCTAGCAGCTAACAGGTAAGTTTCTTACAACTTACGTTATCACTGGAGGACGAGGAGTAGCTAAACGTGCTTCGCTACACGCCATGAGAGGATACAAGAGCTCACCGCTAACAAAAGCTAGTGCTCCTGAATGAAAACAAATCCACTGTAATGATACCAAGTACAAGAGCGTATCTCTTCTTCTATTTGTTGTTGTTGTTTTTATCCAATGGATTTATTTTGATTTTGTACGGTGTACTTCAGCGCCCAGAAAGGCACCTTATAAGTAAAATGTATTATTATTATTATTATTATCATTATCTAGTCGATACTACAATGATTACATCGATATTTTTTGTTTGTATTTTTTTCTTCCTACTCCTTTTCGGACATGAGGTAACTGAATAACTAATAACTCTTACAATGAGGTAACCAAGTTACTAACTCAATTAATTTAGGGAGAAGTAATTTGTTACTGATTACTTTTTTTGAGGCATGACCACCAACACTCAGCGTAATAAAGCGCTAACTTTGTCTGGAGCGTTTCCACGGCAACACGGAGCGGGTCACGGTGCATCGGTTGGAGACGAGTGGATACGAGTTACTTGATAAACCATCAAACTGGAAATATATTCAAAGCCAGTGAAGCTTAACATCAACTTTTGAGGTATATATATATATATATATATATATATATATATATATATATATCTGCTGTACACATTTACCTTACTAAAGAGAAGTATTGGATACTCTATTTGTATTTGACTTTATTAAATGGACTTATATTAATGTGGACAAGACAAAGAGACAAACACAAAACATCAACGAACAGGATACGTAAAAATGTGATAGTAAAAGTGATATCAAAGAAGCAGTTAGTGAAGTAAATATTAATAACACAGAAATGACAGTGAACATTATTACACTACAAATGGATCAATACAAATAACACTATTGATAATGAATAATAACAATAATGACCTCTATCATCAACAATACAATTGTTTCAAATGAAACAATACATATATGTCATGATAACCAGAGATACTAAAGAAAGCAGATAAATTAAGGAGAAGAAAGAGAACTGTATTAACCTTGTAGATTGTTCCTTTTGACTCTACATGTACTGTAAATGTATATTGTATTTATATTATTCACATGTGAATAATGCTGTATAATAGACTGTATTTATATTATTCACATGTGAATAATGCTGTATAATAGACTGTATTTATATTATTCACATGAGAATAATGCCGTATAATAGACTGTATTTATATTATTTACGTGTGAATAATGCCGTATAATAGACTGTATTTATATTATTCAAATGTGAATAATGCCGTATAATAGACTGTATTTAAAATATTCATGTGTGAATAATGCTGTATAATTGACTCTATTTATATTATTCACGTGTGAATAATGCTGTATAATAGACTGTATTTATATTATTCAAATGTGAATAATGCCGTATAATAGACTGTATTTAAAATATTCATGTGTGAATAATGCTGTATAATTGACTCTATATTATTCACGTGTGAATAATGCCGTATAATAGACTGTATTTATATTATTCAAATGTGAATAATGCCGTATAATAGACTGTATTTAAAATATTCATGTGTGAATAATGCTGTATAATTGACTCTATTTATATTATTCACGTGTGAATAATGCCGTATAATAGACTGTATTTATATTATTCAAATGTGAATAATGCCGTATAATAGACTGTATTTAAAATATTCATGTGTGAATAATGCTGTATAATTGACTCTATTTATATTATTCACGTGTGAATAATGCTGTATAATAGACTGTATTTATATTATTCACATGTGAATAATGCTGTATAATAGACTGTATTTATGTTATTCACATGTGAATAATGCTGTATAATAGACTGTATTTATGTTATTCACATGTGAATAATGCTGTATAATACTGTATTTATATTATTCACATGTGAATAATGCTGTATAATAGACTGTATTTATAGTATTCACATGTGAATAATGCTGTATAATAGACTGTATTTACATTATTCACATGTAAAAAATACATAAGTGTTTAATGTCTATTGTAAGTGAACTGTGGTGCTGAATTTCCTCCAGGGATCAATAAAGTACTTTCTATTCTATTCTATTCTATTCAATCCCAACCCTTGATGCCGAGGGAGGTAACAGCTCCCATTTTTTTAGTCTTTGGTATGTCTCGACCTAGAGATCTCAGGGCTTACATTCTAACCACAAGACCACCGAGTAGGTACGTCTTCAATTATAGGAAGTGTGTTTAGCCTAAACATTGATGCCACTTCATTTCACACACTAGGGCATTTCTACCAAGTCTTCTACCGTACCGTGGCGTTGATACCGTGAGATTTGTGGTATCGTTACATCCCTTCCAGTTTGTGGCATCAGACAGAAATCCACATTTTATTCAACGTTTTCTGTTATCTTTAGTGTTTTTCCAAACAGAATTTTTTTTTTTTTTTCCCCAGACATGAAAACCACGTGCTCCACATGAGCCTAATTAGGTTTTAGGACTTCACTGAGAGGTTTGAACAAGGAGAAAGAAGACATTTGTCTTTAACGGGACGAGGACGGTGGTTTAGTCATCGGTAACAGGATCACAGGACAAGAGCACCATTCAAAAAAAAAAGTGCACGTCAGAGATGTGATGAGTTAGCTTTTCTGCGCCAAATACCAGGTCTCGCCTGTGTCGCGTTGTCTACCCAGCATGCAGCAGGACCGTGTTTTTCAACCGCTGCGCAGCAGTGTGCCGTGAGATACTGCCTGGTGTGCCGTGGAAAATGATGCAACTTCATTTTATTTCTAAAAAAACAATTTAAATTGAGCCAAACACCTGAAAGTGCTACAGTGTAATAAAACATAAAAATAAAAACTAGAACTAGCATGCATGCCATATTTCCCTGAATTGACACCAGGGCGGTAATTCATTTAAAACTTCTTCTAACTCCGGCGCTTACCAAAGGCATGCGGTAAATTTAGGCCTGCACTTATAAATTTGAGTGTGATGTAAGGATACCATCATGAAAAGCACATTTAATAAAAAAACAAAACATTTATTTATAAATGAAGTCCATGCGCCGCTCCTTCTGAACAAAAGCATCAATAACTTGTCTATAGAATTCTTCCTTATCTTTCTTCAGTTTTAAAAGTCTCTCTGTCTTGATGGAAATCTTCCTTTATTTATTACCTCCTGCTTCGATTGAACGTCCAGTTTAGAAAACGGCTGTTGTCAAGGTGAAGTGTCACTTGTGACGTGACAAGTTTGCCCCGGCGTTAAAACGAGGCATATGCTAATTATTCTGCGAAACAAGTTTGGCCCGGCGGTAAAACGAGGCATGCGGATAATATATACCCGCTGGCAATTCAAGGAAATGCGGTATATCTAAAAAAAAAAAAAAAGGCTATTCTTTAAAAGATGGGTTTTAAAGCCTTTTTTAAGAGCATTCACAGTCTGTGGTACCCTCAGGTGGTCAGGGAGAGTGTTCCACAGACTGTCGTAGCATTGTCCTCAGATGTTGGAGGAGTTTGTGGTCATGTTGTGTGGAGGATTTGGAGGTGAGCAGTTCTTTGAGGTACTGGTGGGAGGCACTGGTGGGTTAATAGGAAGACTTTGTATTCAATCCCGAGTGGAACAGGAAGCCAGTGAAGGGATTTGAGAACCGGTGGGACATGGTTGTATTCCCGCACTGTCATCAGGATCCTAGCAGCACTATTCTGTAAGTACCGCAACTTCTGGATGTTCTTGCCGACAAGAAGTGAGTAGCAGTAGTCTAGCCTACTTATCAATAATTATAATCTGAGAGTAACCACGTAATACTCCACGTCAGTAGGTGGCAGCAGGTAGTTAATTGCTTCGTAAAAGTGGGAATGTGTCGGGTGAGACGTGGATGGTTTGTTGTGATCCCAATATGCAGACCACAGCGGAAGGCAGGTGCAGGTAAATAGGTATGTAATGCTAAAACCAATAATGAACAAAAGGGACAAGAAAAGAAAAAGGCAATGGCAATGCAAAACGAAGACCGAACCGGCTACAAAGTATACAGAAACGGAATGCTGGACGACAGCAAAAACTTACGGCGTCCACAAAGTACATCCCGGACCTGACGTGGCGATGGACAATGTCCACACAAAGAAGGATCGCGACGACGTAAATAGCCTTGCGCTCAAAGGAAGACATGAAACTGCTACAGGAAAACACCCAACAAAACAGGAAGGAACACCAAAATAACAGCGCAAGACAAGAACTAAAGCACTACACACAGGAAAAAACCAACAAACTCACAATAAGGCACACAAAAACACTGCAGTAGGAGGTGTGTAGAAGCGAGCTTACTTACGGGAACAAGCCATGAAGGGCGGGTCTACGTCAGCCCGGAAGAAGCCGGAGTGGCAGTCGCAGACGGCGGAGCCTTCCCGGAGTGAGTAGCTGTGTGGAGGACACTTGGAGCATCCGGCCTCAGACGACCTGGACTTGTAGAAACCTGCCGCACACGCTGCAGAAACAACAGGAATAAACATTAATCATCAAATTTCCTCGCTCCCAAATATTCCAAAGTCAACTTTATCATAAGAAAATGGAAAAGTTTGGGAACAACAGCAACCAAGTGGTAGGCCATGTAAACTGACAGAGAGGTCAGCATAGTGCAAAGACTTTCTGCCCGGTCACTTGCTACACAGCTCCAAACTTCATGTGACCTTCCAATTAGCCCACCTACGGTACGCAGAGAGCTTCATGGAATGGGTTTCCATGGCCGAGCAGCTGTGTCTAAGCCATACATCACCAACACCAATGCAAAGTGTGGGATGCAGTGGTGTAAAGGACATCACCACTGGACTCTAGAGCAGTGGAGATGCCTTCTCTGGATGATGAACCACACTTTTTCATCTGGCAATCTGATGGACCAACACAGGGTTTGGAAGTTGCCAGGAGAACGTTACATTTGGGACTGCATTGTGCCGAGTGTGAAATTTGGTGGAGGAGGAATTATGGTGTGTGGTTGGTTTTCAGGAGTTGGGCTCGGCCCCTTAGCCCCTACTCTTCAGTTGCATGGTGGGGCCCCTCAGTATATCACTGACTTGTTATGCCCCTACTCTTCAGTTGCATGGTGGGACCCCTCAGTACATCACTGACTTGTTAGGCCCCTACTCTTCAGTTGCATGGTGGGGCCCCTCAGTACATAACTGACTTGTTATGCCCCTACTCTTCAGTTGCATGGTGGGACCCCTCAGTACATCACTGACTTGTTAGGCCCCTACTCTTCAGTTGCATGGTGGGGCCCCTCAGTACATCACTGACTTGTTAGGCCCCTACTCTTCAGTTGCATGGTGGGACCCCTAAGTACATCACTGACTTGTTATGCCCCTACTCTTCAGTTGCATGGTGGGACCCCTCAGTACATAACTGACTTGTTATGCCCCTACTCTTCAGTTGCATGGTGGGACCCCTCAGTACATCACTGACTTGTTATGCCCCTACTCTTCAGTTGCATGGTGGGACCCCTCAGTACATCACTGACTTGTTAGGCCCCTACTCTTCAGTTGCATGGTGGGGCCCCTCAGTACATAACTGACTTGTTATGCCCCTACTCTTCAGTTGCATGGTGGGACCCCTCAGTACATCACTGACTTGTTATGCCCCTACTCTTCAGTTGCATGGTGGGGCCCCTCAGTACATAACTGACTTGTTATGCCCCTACTCTTCAGTTGCATGGTGGGACCCCTCAGTACATCACTGACTTGTTATGCCCCTACTCTTCAGTTGCATGGTGGGACCCCTCAGTACATCACTGACTTGTTAGGCCCCTACTCTTCAGTTGCATGGTGGGGCCCCTCAGTACATAACTGACTTGTTATGCCCCTACTCTTCAGTTGCATGGTGGGGCCCCTCAGTACATAACTGACTTGTTATTCCCCTACTCTTCAGTTGCATGGTGGGGCCCCTCAGTACATCACTGACTTGTTAGGCCCCTACTCTTCAGTTGCATGGTGGGGCCCCTCTGTACATAACTGACTTGTTATTCCCCTACTCTTCAGTTGCAAGGTGGGGCCCCTCAGTACATCACTGACTTGTTATGCCCCTACATGGCGGGGGCCCTCAGAACATCACTGACTTGTTAGGCCCCTACTCTTCAGTTGCATGGTGGGACCCCTCAGTACATCACTGACTTGTTATGCCCCTACTCTTCAGTTGCATGGTGGGACCCCTCAGTACATCACTGACTTGTTAGGCCCCTACTCTTCATTTGCATGGTGGGGCCCCTCAGTACATCACTGACTTGTTATGCCCCTACTCTTCAGTTGCATGGTGGGGCCCCTCAGTACATCACTGACTTGTTATGCCCCTACTCTTCAGTTGCATGGTGGGGCCCCTCAGTACATAACTGACTTGTTATTCCCCTACTCTTCAGTTGCAAGGTGGGGCCCCTCAGTACATCACTGACTTGTTATGCCCCTACATGGCGGGGCCCCTCAGAACATCACTGACTTGTTATGCTCCTACTCTTCAGTTGCATGGTGGGGCCCCTCAGTACATCACTGACTTGTTAGGCCCCTACTCTTCAGTTGCATGGTGGGGCCCCTCAGTACATCACTGACTTGTTATGCCCCTACTCTTCAGTTGCATGGTGGGGCCCCTCAGTACATCACTGACTTGTTAGGCCCCTACTCTTCAGTTGCATGGTGGGGCCCCTCAGTACATAACTGACTTGTTATTCCCCTACTCTTCAGTTGCAAGGTGGGGCCCCTCAGTACATCACTGACTTGTTATGCCCCTACATGGCGGGGCCCCTCAGAACATCACTGACTTGTTATGCTCCTACTCTTCAGTTGCATGGTGGGGCCCCTCAGTACATCACTGACTTGTTAGGCCCCTACTCTTCTGTTGCATGGTGGGGCCCCTCAGTACATCACTGACTTGTTATGCCCCTACTCTTCAGTTGCATGGTGGGGCCCCTCAGTACATCACTGACTTGTTAGGCCCCTACTCTTCAGTTGCATGGTGGGGCCCCTCAGTACATAACTGACTTGTTATTCCCCTACTCTTCAGTTGCAAGGTGGGGCCCCTCAGTACATCACTGACTTGTTATGCCCCTACATGGCGGGGCCCCTCAGAACATCACTGACTTGTTATGCTCCTACTCTTCAGTTGCATGGTGGGGCCCCTCAGTACATCACTGACTTGTTATGCCCCTACTCTTCAGTTGCATGGCGGGGCCCCTCAGTACATCACCGACTTGTTATGCTCCTACTCTTCAGTTGCATGGTGGGGCCCCTCAGTACATCACTGACTTGTTATGCCCCTACTCTTCAGTTGCATGGCGGGGCCCCTCAGTACATGACTGACTTGTTATGCCCCTACTCTTCAGTTGCATGGTGGGGCCCCTCAGTACATCACTGACTTGTTATGCCCCTACTCTTCAGTTGCATGGTGGGGCCCCTCAGTACATCACTGACTTGTTAGGCCCCTACTCTTCAGTTGCATGGTGGGGCCCCTCAGTACATAACTGACTTGTTATTCCCCTACTCTTCAGTTGCAAGGTGGGGCCCCTCAGTACATCACTGACTTGTTATGCCCCTACATGGCGGGGCCCCTCAGAACATCACTGACTTGTTATGCTCCTACTCTTCAGTTGCATGGTGGGGCCCCTCAGTACATCACTGACTTGTTATGCCCCTACTCTTCAGTTGCATGGCGGGGCCCCTCAGTACATCACTGACTTGTTATGCTCCTACTCTTCAGTTGCCTGGTGGGGCCCCTCAGTACATCACTGACTTGTTATGCCCCTACTCTTCAGTTGCATGGTGGGGCCCCTCAGTACATCACTGACTTGTTATGCCACAACTCTTCAGTCTGTAGCTTTTAGTTAATGCACCTTATATCATTTTGAATCCACTTTTTACGATGTTGTTGTTTTCATTGAATTATTGTTTTACTTCAGCTATGTTTTGTTCAGCGCTTAGTGATGTGATCTGTGGAAAGTGCTTGATAAACAACATTTACTTACAATTAAAGACGGGGAGTTAAGCTGGAGTCCCGAGCTGGAGCAGCACTGATGTGCCAGCAGTTTTCCTGCAGCTAATCATCAGTGATCATCAGTGAAGCCGTTAATACGGGAGGAAAGGCGGCAATGCGTCGGCTAAATCAAGCGAAGAGAGACGACCGCCGGCCAGCGACTTGATCACGCTGCCGGCGAGAAAACACGTGAAAATAAAAGAAGGTTGCAAATGGATTGTTGCCGGGGCTTAAGAACATTTGGTAAACACCCCAATGAAGACTGCACTGAAGTGACTTTTACAAGTCAGTGTCTTGTTGTCAACAAGAAGAATGGCAACCTTCTTTTGGGCTGAATTCTCTTCAGTTTTTGACATGTTAAAACCTTTCTGAATATAGCCTGGATTTGACTGAATGGATGCTTTTAAGAAGGAAATGACAAAATAATGGAAGATGTTGTGTTTATACATTTACACACACATGAAGTACATGTTTGTGTACTGTATTTTTCCGACTATAAGTCGCAGTTTTTTTTATAGTTTGTGTGACATATACTCCGGAGCGACTTATGTGTGAAATTATTAACACATTACCATAAAATATCAAATAATATTATTTATCTTATTCGCGGAAGAGACGAAGAAAATATCAGCAATCGTCACACACATGTCAACCAATAAGAATTCGGCGGGGGAGGGTCATGGCAGAAGTGCATTGTGGGTTATGGGATGCTAACTGCTAACTGCTATATGCTACTGCCGTAGCTATTAAAATGGATCATTTCATGGTTGGCGGTAACTTATAAAAAGTGAGAAGGGCTGAACAAAAAATGGCGTTGAAAAGGAAATCATGTACTGCAGATTACAAGCTGGACGTAGTGAAATATGCAGCAGAAAAGGAAAAGAGGAAGCGTTGCATATCTTTGGAGTTGGCAGAGTTGTTTAGAAGCCACATCCAGGAAGAAGATTTCATGGGATTTATGGATTAGGAGTGAGAGATAGTTTGGTAAAGGTATAGCATGTTCTATATGTTATAGTTATTTGAATGACTCTTACCATAATATGTTAGTTTAACATAGCAGTTGCCTATTTATGCCTCATATAACCTACACTTATTCAGCCTGTTGGATTTTATCAAAAAAATTCCCCCAAAAATGCGACTTATACTCCAGTGCGACTTATATATGTTTTTTTCCTTCTTATTAATGCATTTTCAGCCGGTGCGACGTATACTAGAGCTATTTATAATCCGAAAAATACGGTATTTATGGACTAAGTACATCATATCAAAAGGTTATTCTTAGTTTTTATTCCAATTAGGGTCCGATAAGCCCAAATAGCAAAAAGAAATAAAAAAAAAAACAAATAATGTAAACAAACAGCTTGTGGCTTTAAGAGGTTTACCGTATTTCCTTGAATTGCCGCCGGGTATATAGTATGCGCCGGCTCAGGATTAACGACGGGTCAAACTCGTTTCGCAAAATATTATTTTATTAGCGCCTGTCTAGAATTTCGGCCGGGTCAAACTCGTTTCGCCAAATAATTAGCATATGCCTAGAATTTCCGCCGGGTCAAACTCGTCACGTCACGAGTGACACTTCACCTGTCATCATTTTCAAAATGGAGGAGGTTGAGTTCAATAATTTGAAATCGCATAAAGGGAAGAAGATTAAGAGCTATTCAGTAGGATTTAAGGTCCAAGCTATTGAATATGCTAAAAAGAAGAGTAAGCAGCTATGTTTTATTAATATACCGTAGCTGCGTGTGTCAAATAGGAGTCATTAAATTACTCCCGCCTCCTGGTGGTAGAGGGCGCTAGTGATCCTTCTTGCGACTACTCGGCTGCAGAAGAAGTGACAACAAGCAGCAAGAGTGAGCAGCGATCGTTTATTCTTTCCTCTCGCTTGCACTTTTAACATGGAGGATTACATATCTAAAATAAAACAGTTTTCTAAACTGGACTTTCAATTGAAGCAGGAGGTAATAAAGGAAGATCTCCATAGAGACAGAAAGACTTTTAAAACTGAAAGAAGATAAGGAAGACTTCTATAAACAAGTTATTGATGCTTTTGATCAGAAGGAACTGCGCATGGACTTCATTTTTAAGTAAAGGTAAGACCATAATAACGTTTTTTTTATTAAATGTGCTTTTCATGATGGTATCCTTACATCACACTCAAATTTATAAGCGCAGGCCTAAATTTACCGCATGCCTTTGGTAAACGCCAGAAAAAGAAAAGGTTTTAAATTAATTAGCGCCCCGGTGGCTATTCAAGGAAATATGGTAATCTTTTTGTATGTGTGTTAGAATAATCATGTATATATATATTCACTCAACTTTAGTATGCTTAAATTCCATTGCTATAGTTATTAGCTATTGTGCTCAAGTTAGACATTTCTATCTGTGCAAGGACGAAACTTCTTGTCTGAGGGGTGGCCTCAGCCGCAGATGTTATCTTTGTTTTAGCCCGCTAACAGCCAAAGACTTCAAGGACCTCAACGCAAAAAAGACGACAGCACGCAGACGAAGCAGAGACAAGGCGGAATCACAAGGCCTCCAGCACATTCCGTCACGTAATGTGCGTCCTGGACCTGCTTTGCATAATATATGTGACCACTCCTTTTAGAGGCGGCCTCAGTGATGTTGACTGTGGAACTCCTGAATAAATAGAGGGACAGAGGAGCTGAACCTTAGAGCGTAGGGCGAGACTGTGACTAAGTGTTCAACTCCATGCGTTCTCCTCATGAGCTAAATTGAACTCTGTCTCTGCATGGTTCCTTGCTTCTTGTCTTTTTAATAGATGTCACCGGTGTTTGAATCTGACACAAATAAATTAATTAGAGACATTTTGAAGACACTTTCAGTTTAGACTTTTGAGAAGCTGTGCTGGCATCCCACACCAACATACGTGACATTTACAGGGGCTAAGATATGCATGAAGAGAGGAAGGGTCTCGGAGTTTGCACATTGACAAAGCAACAATGCCAGAAAATGAGAGCATAATTATTCCACTTGGGGAAGTCAAAGAGGGGAAAGCATGGATGCGAAAAGGGGGGCAATCTTCCCCTCTCTTTATTTCCTGGAGGAAAATCCTCCATTTGTTTCCTTGGCAATCATTCACCTTCTTTTTCATCATCACTCCATATTCATCGCTCACAATTCCAAAAGAGACGGAGGCAGACCCCGGCGGGGGCGGGGAGGGATGCACGGAGGCCGTGTGAGTCGGAGTGTTACAGCCGGCTTTATGACACGCTCATAAAGATGGAGGAAGTCTCCTCTGTAATCGACTCTCAGCGACCATCCTGTCCAATCTGAGACAGCCTCCAAGGATTTGCCCTTTCACGCCCTCGCTTTTCTCCAGCTTTTCATTCGCTTCCTCCACTCATCCCGCCTGGTATCGCTGAGCGGATCTAACACATCGCTGCTCTAGGGTTGTACGGTATACCGGTGCTGGTATAGCATGGCGGTACTAATGAATCCAAAAAGTACTACAGTCTGTTTGAAAAGTACCGCTTCACCACATATACAGTGGGGCAAAAAAGTATTTAGTCAGCCAGCGATTGTGCAAGTTCTCCCACTTCAAATGATGACAGAGGTCTGTCATTTTCATCATAGGTACACTTCAACTGTGAGAGACAGAATGTGGAAAAAAATTCACATTGTAGGAATTTTAAAGAATTTATTGGTAAATGATGGTGGAAAATAAGTACTTGGTCAACCATTCAAAGCTCTAACTGATGGAAGGAGGTTTTGGCTCCAAATCTCAGGATACATGGCCCCATTCATTCTTTCCTTAACACGGATCAATCGTCCTGTCCCCTTAGCAGAAAAACAGCCCCAAAGCATGATGTTTCCACCCCCATGCTTCACAGTAGGTGTGGTGTTCTTGGGATGCAACTCAGTATTCTTCTTCCTCCAAACACGAGTTGAGTTTATACCAAATAGTTCTATTTTGGTTTCATCTGACCACATGACATTCTCCCATGTGCTCTCTGGCAAACTTCAGACGGGCCTGGACATCCACTGGCTTAAGCAGGGGGACACGTCGGGCACTGCAGGATTTGATTTCCTGTCGGCGTAGTGTGTTACTGATGGTAACATTTGTTACTTTGGTCCCAGCTCTCTGCAGGTCATTCACCACGTCCTGCCGTGTGGTTCTGGGATTTTTGTTTCTTACAAGTAGCATTATCACTGGAGGACAGATAATAGCTAAACATGCGAAAAAGTCAGATAGCACTCATAAATGTAAACAAATGTCATGGGTGAATCTGCACCTGAAATCCACTGTAATGATACCAGGTAATGATAAATGGTACAAGAGCGTATCGAGTAGATAGTATGATTACATCGATATTGTTTATCCTCACAAAATCTTTTTTCCTTTTTAAAAAATTCATATTATCTTTATAGTCAGTTAATATGTCCCTGGACACATGGGGACTTTGAATATGACCAATTTATGATCCTGTAACGACTTGGTATCGCGTCAATACCTAAATGTGTGGTATCATCCAAACCTAATGAAAAGTATCAAAGAAGAGAAGAATAAGTGATTATTAAATTTTAACAGAAGTGTAGATAAAACATGTTAAAACAGAAAACAGGGCGACACCTACCCTTTACATCAGTATTTTTTTAACCATATTATTATGCCTTTATTAGGTATCATATTTTATTGTATGATCCTGCAATTACTTGGTATCGGATCGATACCTAAATGTGTGGTATCATCCAAAACTAATGTGTGGTATCAAAGAAGAGAAGAATAAGTGATTATTACATTTTAACAGAAGTGTAGATAGAACATGTTAAAAGAGAAAATAAGCAGATATTAACAGCAAATGAACAAGTAGATTAATATTATTTTTTTACAGTTTGTCCCTCATAATGTGTATAAAATAATAGGTGTATAAATGAGACAATATGTTAGTGCAGACTAATTAGGAGTCTTTGTTTGTTTACTTACTACTAAAAGACAAGTTGTCTAGTATGTTCAACATTTTATTGAAGGACTAAATGACAATAATAAACATATGTTTCATCTACACTAACATTTTTTGTTACAATAAAGACAATAAAGACTTTTTTTTTGTGGTCCCTTTTATTTCGATAAGTATCTAAACGTACCGAAATACATTTTGGTCCCGGTATTAAAACATTGTTTAGGGGACAACCCTACATCTAATAACGGCAGAATGGTGGACAAACTTAATCCGTCCCCCGGCGGAATGGAGCAGAATAGAAAGCAAGTCTTGAATGAAAAGACGTGAGAAAAGACTGAGCCGTGCAGGTTTTGAGGCTTGATTACAGGGTTCTGCTGGTGGGGGCGGTGCCTTTGTCTCCGTCCCAGCCAATCACATTTCCCTTTTCTACGGCACGGAGGTCAGAACGAGGGAGGAAGCTAGAGAAAGAACTTCCTTCAGCACCCTCTCATGTCTCCCATTCTCTCTGTTGTCCCCAGGATCTTTTTTTTTTTCCTGGCTTTGGCGGCGCTTTCAAAGTGTCTAAGGGGAGGGCGAGCTGGGAGGGGGGTCCTGACCTGGAATGAGAGCTCATGTGGACGTTGTTAACCCGACGTGAACTCTTTGCTACTGAGAGCTGCACACTAAACCGGTATAAGGACTTCTAGCAGGAGATTGCCTCCTAACTGGAGAATATCAGGTTGATTTAGGACCCTTGACACTCGGGTTTTAGAGCTTTGGGAACGTACGCTAAGGATGTTGGAGAAAGCAGAGGTCAGGGTTGTCAGGTTTTTACCACACCAAACTTAGTCCTTGTGCACTTGGGCAGTCATAGTCATCGATAGATCTAGCACTTGTCCGGGGTGTCACCGCATCCAAAGTTCTGGTACTCCCGTACAATAAAGTCACGTCCGATCATTATCTTACAAAAGTCATAGTTCTGACTCATTGTCAACAAGCTAATAATAATAATAATAACAACTGTTATAGCAGCCCCAACATTAATGTTGTCACAACCATGACTCTTGCTGGCCTACTACTTTCGGTAATGGCGCCATTCCCAAACGATGCGGGTTCTATTGAAAATCTCACTAACAACTTTAAAGGGGAACATTATCACAACTTCAAAAGGGTTAAAAACAATAAAAATCAGCTCCCAGTGGCTTGTTGTATTTTTTAATTTTTTTTATTTTTAATTTTACCGGTCTCGGAATATACCTAAATAAAGCTTTAAAGTGCCTTATTTTCGGCTCTCTGCGAAGACACTGTCCATTTCCCTGTGACGTCACACAGTGCTGCCAATGTAAACAAACAATGGGAACACCACAGCAAGATATAGCGACATTAGCTCCGATTCAAACTCGGATTTCAGCGACTTAAGCGATTCAACAGATTACGCATGTATTGAAACAGATGGTTGGAGTATGAAAGTATTGAAGAAGAAACTGAAGGTATTGACGCTATTCATAGCCATAGCATGGCCGAATAGCTGCGTTAGCATCGCTGGTAAAATGTGCGGACCAAACGATCAGGACTTTCGCATCTTTTGACACTGGAGCAACTTAAATCCGTCGATTGGTAAGTGTTTGTTTCGCATTAAATGTGGGTGGAAGGAAACGTAATATAGTTGCAAATGCATCTACAGGTTATCCATACATCTCTGTGCCATGTCCGCTTTAGCACCGCCGGTAAATAGCATTTTAGCATCGATTAGCTGGCAGTTAACATCAACAAAACTCACCTTTGTGATTTTGTTGACTATCGTTGCAAATGCATCTGCAGGTTATCCATACATCTCTGTGCCATGTCTGTCTTAGCACCGCCGGTCAAATGTGGAGACACTCTGGCACATTCAATGGGGGTCTGGCGGCAGACACTTTGGCATCTTCGGGCCAGTGGTGCAACTTGAATCCCTCCCTGTTAGTGTTGTTACACCCTCCAACAACACACCGTCGAGGCATGATGTCTCCAAAGTTAAAAAAAATAGTCAAAAAAACGGAAAATAACAGCTGAGACCCGGTGTTTGTAATGTGTTGAAAATGAAAATGGTGGGTGTGTTACCTCGGCGACGTCACATTCTGACGTCATCGCTTCCAGCGCGATTAACAGAAAGGCGTTTAATTCGCCAAAATTCACCCATTTAGAGTTTGGAAATCGGTTAAAAAAATAGATGGTCTTTTTTCTGCACCATCAAGGTAAATATTGACGCTTACATAGGTCTGCTGATAATGTTCCCCTTTAAGGACGCCCTGCGCAACACCATTGATCGTATAGCACAAAGAAAGCTAAAAAAAAAGGCCCCTAAAAGGCGTACCCCATTGTTTACAGAAGAAACCAGAGCCCTTAAACTGGAACGCAAATAACGCTCGACTAAACTTGAGGTTTCCCATCAAGCATGGAGTGATAGCTTAATAACTTATAAACGCATGCTTACCTTAGCTAAAGCTAATAACTACTCAAATCTCATCCGCCTCAACAATGACTTGACAACAAACCTGAAAAGTCTAACAGATTACTCTTCATTTACAATTGAAGTTAGGACGTGGCTTTGGAGCCATCAAAGCTCCTCACACGGTCACTAAGGTGGCCACTATGATTGGCAGATCAACTTCACGTGTATTATAGTTATCCATGACAGCATTTTTGTTGAAAACTGTTAGGTGTGTGTGTTAAAATCATGGTGTTTTTTTTACAAATGTTGACAGATGTGAACAAGAGCATGTATTGTCTAGTTATGATGTAAAGGAGGGGTGCTTGTATTGTATATCAAATATGTGTCCATGAAAAGGCATTTTATGACTTTTCTTATTTTGATTACGTGATATGATTTTATTGTCATGTTATTGCATGATTTTTGTATCCCTCTATTTTAGGTCGCCATGTACTGCAGATGGGAATGAGCTATTTAGCTATAATCTGGTGCAGAACATATCTGTCTTTGAGCTTCATGTTTTTGAGCATTGTCCCTTCAAATAAAGACTAAACAATTCAATTCAAACAAAAACAATCCTAAACATTCGTTCAGTACAGTAGCATCGCCAACCCAACAAGGGACTCCTCCCAGTAGCTCCACCCACTCGGCAGATGACTTATTTTTGAATAGAAAATTGAAGTCATTAGAAAAGGAGATTAAAGACAACACATCCCAGCTACACCAGGTTCTATTAAGACGGATACATATGTATACACGACGGGTACTGCCCTCCAAAATAGTTTCTATCTTTTTGATGAAATAACAATAGAAGAATTGTTACAACGTGTAAATGGGATACAACAAACATGTTTACTTGATCCACTTCCTGGGAAACTTTTTGGATTATTATGTCCATCAGTGCTAAATTCTATAAACTTATCACTTTCCTCGGGCACTGTTCCCCTAGCATTCAAAAAAGCGGTGATTCATCCTCTGCTCAAAAGATGTATACCTGTACATATATACATATAACTATACATATACATTTATACCTGCACTGGCTCACCTGCACTGGCTTATTAGTGATTCCCAAAGCCCAAAAAAAGTCTGCGGGCTATAGAGCGTTTTCTATTGGGGCTCCAGTACTCTGGAATGTTCCAGCAGTAACAGTTGGAGATGCTACCTCAGTAGAAGCATTTAAGTCCCATCTTAAAACTCATTTGTATAAACTGGCCTTTAAATACACCCCCTTTTTAGACCAGTTGATCTGCCGTCTCTTTTCTTTTCTGCCCCCCTCTCCTTCGTGGAGAGGTTCTCAGGTGACCACAGATGAAGCGCTAGCTGTTTAAAATCTGTGCATCAGTTGATGACATCCCTGCGCTGCGGACCTGTCTCCACTCAAGATGATCTCCAGATGGCTCCACTATGGACTGGACTCTCACATTATTAACTCGATCCACTATGGACTGGACTCTCTCACTATTATGTTAGATCCACTATGGACTGGACTCTCACACTATTATGTTAGATCCACTATGGACTGGACTCTCACACTATTATGTTAGATCCACTATGGACTGGACTCTCACTATTATGTTAGATCCACTATGGACTGGACTCTCACACTATTATGTTAGATCCACTATGGACTGGACTCTCACTATTATGTTAGATCCACTATGGACTGGACTCTCACATTATTAACTCGATCCACTATGGACTGGACTCTCACATTATTAACCCGATCCACTATGGACTGGACTCTCACAATATTATGTTAGATCCACTATGGACTGGACTCTCACACTATTATGTTAGATCCACTATGGACTGGACTCTCACACTATTATGTTAGATCCACTATGGACTGGACTCTCACTATTATGTTAGATCCACTATGGACTGGACTGTCACACTTATATGTTAGATCCACTATGGACTGGACTCTCACACTATTATGTTAGATCCACTATGGACTGGACTCTCACACTATTATGTTAGATCCACTATGGACTGGACTCTCACACTATTATGTTAGATCCACTATGGACTGGACTCTCACATTATTAACTCGATCCACTATGGACTGGACTCTCACTATTATGTTAGATCCACTATGGACTGGACTCTCACACTATTATGTTAGATCCACTATGGATTGGACTCTCACACTATTATGTTAGATCCACTATGGACTGGACTCTCACTATTATGTTAGATCCACTATGGACTGGACTCTCACTATTATGTTAGATCCACTATGGACTGGACTCTCACACTATTATGTTAGATCCACTATGGACTGGACTCTCACACTATTATGTTAGATCCACTATGGACTGGACTCTCACACTATCATGTTAGATCCACTATGGACTGGACTCTCACTATTATGTTAGATCCACTATGGACTGGACTCTCACACTATTATGTTAGATCCACTATGGACTGGACTCTCACACTATTATGTTAGATCCACTATGGACTGGACTCTCACACTATTATGTTAGATCCACTATGGACTGGACTCTCACACTATTATGTTAGATCCACTATGGACTGGACTCTCACTATTATGTTAGATCCACTATGGACTGGACTCTCACTATTATGTTAGATTCACTATGAATTGGACTCTCACATTATTATGTTAAATCCACTATGGACTGGACTCTCACACTATTATGTTAGATCCACTATGGACTGGACTCTCACTATTATGTTAGATCCACTATGGACTGGACTCTCACACTATTATGTTAGATCCACTATGGACTGGACTCTCACACTATTATGTTAGATCCACTATGGACTGGACTCTCACACTATTATGTTAGATCCACTATGGACTGGACTCTCACACTATTATGTTAGATCCACTATGGACTGGACTCTCACTATTATGTTAGATCCACTATGGACTGGACTCTCACTATTATGTTAGATTCACTATGAATTGGACTCTCACATTATTATGTTAAATCCACTATGGACTGGACTCTCACACTATTATGTTAGATCCACTATGGACTGGACTCTCACTATTATGTTAGATCCACTATGGACTGGACTCTCACTATTATGTTAGATCCACTATGGACTGGACTCTCACTATTATGTTAGATCCACTATGGACTGGACTCCCACTATTATGTTAGATCCACTATGGACTGGACTCTCACTATTATGTTAGATCCACTATGGACTGGACTCTCACTATTATGTTAGATCCACTATGGACTGGACTCTCACTATTATGTTAGATCCACTATGGACCGGACTCACACTATTATGTTAGATCCACTATGGACCGGACTCTCACTATTATGTTAGATCCACTATGGACTGGACTCTCACACTATTAACTCGATCCACTATGGACTGGACTCTCACATTATTAACTCGATCCACTATGGACTGGACTCTCACAATATTATGTTAGATCCACTATGGACTGGACTCTCACACTATTATGTTAGATCCACTATGGACTGGACTCTCACACTATTATGTTAGATCCACTATGGACTGGACTCTCACTATTATGTTAGATCCACTATGGACTGGACTGTCACACTTATATGTTAGATCCACTATGGACTGGACTCTCACACTATTATGTTAGATCCACTATGGACTGGACTCTCACACTATTATGTTAGATCCACTATGGACTGGACTCTCACACTATTATGTTAGATCCACTATGGACTGGACTCTCACATTATTAACTCTATCCACTATGGACTGGACTCTCACACTATTATGTTAGATCCACTATGGACTGGACTCTCACACTATTATGTTAGATCCACTATGGACTGGACTCTCACACTATTATGTTAGATCCACTATGGACTGGACTCTCACATTATTAACTCGATCCACTATGGACTGGACTCTCACTATTATGTTAGATCCACTATGGACTGGACTCTCACACTATTATGTTAGATCCACTATGGATTGGACTCTCACACTATTATGTTAGATCCACTATGGACTGGACTCTCACTATTATGTTAGATCCACTATGGACTGGACTCTCACTATTATGTTAGATCCACTATGGACTGGACTCTCACACTATTATGTTAGATCCACTATGGACTGGACTCTCACACTATTATGTTAGATCCACTATGGACTGGACTCTCACACTATTATGTTAGATCCACTATGGACTGGACTCTCACACTATTATGTTAGATCCACTATGGACTGGACTCTCACTATTATGTTAGATCCACTATGGACTGGACTCTCACTATTATGTTAGATTCACTATGAATTGGACTCTCACATTATTATGTTAAATCCACTATGGACTGGACTCTCACACTATTATGTTAGATCCACTATGGACTGGACTCTCACTATTATGTTAGATCCACTGTGGACTGGACTCTCACTATTATGTTAGATCCACTATGGACTGGACTCTCACTATTATGTTAGATCCACTATGGACTGGACTCCCACTATTATGTTGGATCCACTATGGACTGGACTCTCACTATTATGTTAGATCCACTATGGACTGGACTCTCACTATTATGTTAGATCCACTATGGACTGGACTCTCACTATTATGTTAGATCCACTATGGACTGGACTCTCACTATTATGTTAGATCCACTATGGACTGGACTCTCACTATGATGTTAGATCCACTATGGACTGGACTCTCACTATTATGTTGGATCCACTATGGACTGGACTCTTACTATTATGTTAGATCCACTATGGACTGGACTCTCACTATTATGTTGGATCCACTATGGACTGGACTCTCACTATTATGTTAGATCCACTATCGACAGGACTCTCACTATTATGTTGGATCCACTATGGACTGGACTCCCACTATTATGTTAGATCCACTATGGACTGGACTCTCACACTATTATGTTAGATCCACTATGGACTGGACTCTCACTATTATGTTAGATCCACTATGGACTGGACTCTCACACTATTATGTTAGATCCACTATGGACTGGACTCTCACACTATTATGTTAGATCCACTATGGACTGGACTCTCACTATTATGTTAGATCCACTATGGACTGGACTCTCACTATTATGTTAGATCCACTATGGACTGGACTCTCACTATTATGTTAGATCCACTATGGACTGGACTCCCACTATTATGTTAGATCCACTATGGACTGGACTCTCACTATTATGTTAGATCCACTATGGACTGGACTCCCACTATTATGTTAGATCCACTATGGACTGGACTCTCACACTATCATGTTAGATCCACTATGGACTGGACTCTCACACTATTATGTTAGATCCACTATGGACTGGACTCTCACTATTATGTTAGATCCACTATGGACTGGACTCTCACTATTATGTTAGATCCACTATGGACTGGACTCTCACACTATTATGTTAGATCCACTATGGACTGGACTCTCACTATTATGTTAGATCCACTATGGACTGGACTCCCACTATTATGTTAGATCCACTATGGACTGGACTCTCACACTATTATGTTAGATCCACTATGGACTGGACTCTCACACTATTATGTTAGATCCACTATGGACTGGACTCTCACTATTATGTTAGATCCACTATGGACTGGACTCTCACTATTATGTTAGATTCACTATGAATTGGACTCTCACATTATTATGTTAAATCCACTATGGACTGGACTCTCACACTATTATGTTAGATCCACTATGGACTGGACTCTCACTATTATGTTAGATCCACTATGGACTGGACTCTCACACTATTATGTTAGATCCACTATGGACTGGACTCTCACACTATTATGTTAGATCCACTATGGACTGGACTCTCACACTATTATGTTAGATCCACTATGGACTGGACTCTCACACTATTATGTTAGATCCACTATGGACTGGACTCTCACTATTATGTTAGATCCACTATGGACTGGACTCTCACTATTATGTTAGATTCACTATGAATTGGACTCTCACATTATTATGTTAAATCCACTATGGACTGGACTCTCACACTATTATGTTAGATCCACTATGGACTGGACTCTCACTATTATGTTAGATCCACTATGGACTGGACTCTCACTATTATGTTAGATCCACTATGGACTGGACTCTCACTATTATGTTAGATCCACTATGGACTGGACTCCCACTATTATGTTAGATCCACTATGGACTGGACTCTCACTATTATGTTAGATCCACTATGGACTGGACTCTCACTATTATGTTAGATCCACTATGGACTGGACTCTCACTATTATGTTAGATCCACTATGGACCGGACTCACACTATTATGTTAGATCCACTATGGACCGGACTCTCACTATTATGTTAGATCCACTATGGACTGGACTCTCACACTATTAACTCGATCCACTATGGACTGGACTCTCACATTATTAACTCGATCCACTATGGACTGGACTCTCACAATATTATGTTAGATCCACTATGGACTGGACTCTCACACTATTATGTTAGATCCACTATGGACTGGACTCTCACACTATTATGTTAGATCCACTATGGACTGGACTCTCACTATTATGTTAGATCCACTATGGACTGGACTGTCACACTTATATGTTAGATCCACTATGGACTGGACTCTCACACTATTATGTTAGATCCACTATGGACTGGACTCTCACACTATTATGTTAGATCCACTATGGACTGGACTCTCACACTATTATGTTAGATCCACTATGGACTGGACTCTCACATTATTAACTCTATCCACTATGGACTGGACTCTCACACTATTATGTTAGATCCACTATGGACTGGACTCTCACACTATTATGTTAGATCCACTATGGACTGGACTCTCACACTATTATGTTAGATCCACTATGGACTGGACTCTCACATTATTAACTCGATCCACTATGGACTGGACTCTCACTATTATGTTAGATCCACTATGGACTGGACTCTCACACTATTATGTTAGATCCACTATGGATTGGACTCTCACACTATTATGTTAGATCCACTATGGACTGGACTCTCACTATTATGTTAGATCCACTATGGACTGGACTCTCACTATTATGTTAGATCCACTATGGACTGGACTCTCACACTATTATGTTAGATCCACTATGGACTGGACTCTCACACTATTATGTTAGATCCACTATGGACTGGACTCTCACACTATTATGTTAGATCCACTATGGACTGGACTCTCACACTATTATGTTAGATCCACTATGGACTGGACTCTCACTATTATGTTAGATCCACTATGGACTGGACTCTCACTATTATGTTAGATCCACTATGGACTGGACTCTCACTATTATGTTAGATCCACTATGGACTGGACTCTCACTATTATGTTAGATCCACTATGGACTGGACTCTCACTATGATGTTAGATCCACTATGGACTGGACTCTCACTATTATGTTGGATCCACTATGGACTGGACTCTTACTATTATGTTAGATCCACTATGGACTGGACTCTCACTATTATGTTGGATCCACTATGGACTGGACTCTCACTATTATGTTAGATCCACTATCGACAGGACTCTCACTATTATGTTGGATCCACTATGGACTGGACTCCCACTATTATGTTAGATCCACTATGGACTGGACTCTCACACTATTATGTTAGATCCACTATGGACTGGACTCTCACTATTATGTTAGATCCACTATGGACTGGACTCTCACACTATTATGTTAGATCCACTATGGACTGGACTCTCACACTATTATGTTAGATCCACTATGGACTGGACTCTCACTATTATGTTAGATCCACTATGGACTGGACTCTCACTATTATGTTAGATCCACTATGGACTGGACTCTCACTATTATGTTAGATCCACTATGGACTGGACTCCCACTATTATGTTAGATCCACTATGGACTGGACTCTCACTATTATGTTAGATCCACTATGGACTGGACTCCCACTATTATGTTAGATCCACTATGGACTGGACTCTCACACTATCATGTTAGATCCACTATGGACTGGACTCTCACACTATTATGTTAGATCCACTATGGACTGGACTCTCACTATTATGTTAGATCCACTATGGACTGGACTCTCACTATTATGTTAGATCCACTATGGACTGGACTCTCACACTATTATGTTAGATCCACTATGGACTGGACTCTCACTATTATGTTAGATCCACTATGGACTGGACTCCCACTATTATGTTAGATCCACTATGGACTGGACTCCCACTATTATGTTAGATCCACTATGGACTGGACTCTCACTATTATGTTAGATCCACTATGGACTGGACTCTCACTATTATGTTAGATCCACTATGGACTGGACTCTCACTATTATGTTAGATCCACTATGGACTGGACTCTCACTATTATGTTAGATCCACTATGGACTGGACTCTCACTATTATGTTAGATCCACTATGGACTGGACTCTCACTATTATGTTAGATCCACTATGGACTGGACTCTCATTATTATGTTAGATCCACTATGGACTGGACTCTCACACTATTATGTTAGATCCACTATGGACTGGACTCTCACACTATTATGTTAGATCCACTATGGACTGGACTCTCACTATTATGTTAGATCCACTATGGACTGGACTTTCACTATTATCTTAGATCCACTATGGACTGGACTTTCTCTCATTGTCCCATTGGGTTGATTTTTTTACTTGCCCTGATGTGGGATCTGAGCAGAGGATGAGGTTGTGGTTTGTGCAGCCCTTTGAGACACTTGTGAGTTAGTGTTTTATAAATAAACATTGATTGATTGATTGATTGACATTTCTACTCACTAAACTGTCCCCTGAGTGATGTCGGTAGGAGTGTTATCATTTATCGTATCGTAATCAAGTCGGCTGTCATTAGCATTAGCTAATATGCTAACACGTTTACAAGTGTCTGTAAAATAAACTTACAATGCCATTCGGTTTGTTTTGTTTCGGCTTCGTAAACTGAGCAGAATGTCGTCTTCTTAACGATTGGAGAGCTAGCTTCTGCAGCTAGTGGGTTCTGTTTTGTTTGATCGGCCGTTTTTACCCGTTTACCTCATTTTTGTGGAAATAACTCATTTCACAACGTATATATCTGCAGCTAATATATGGGAAAAGGTTATTTTTTTCATCAAAAATGTAGTGGTATGGCTCTATAGTCCGTAGTAGAAGAGTAAGAACGCTTGCAAAGTAGGCAAAGATTCTCAGGATAAAATAAGGTGAGGATAAAGACAGGGATGGGGGGGGGGGGGGGGGGGGGATGAAGACCTGCAGGAAAAGGTGCCCTTTGATTACTATCAGCATCGTCCACATTTGCATACACATTCTTCTTCTGCTAAAATGCAAATGCAGCTCATTGCAAATCTGGCTAAGAGCTTCGTCTGCACATAGCACTAGATGGTGTGTGTGTGTGTGTGTGTGTGTGTGTGTGTGTGTGTGTGTGTGTGTGTGTTCTCCTTGAACCCGTGTTATCTGCCAACTAAGCCTTGTTCCCACCCAGCAGAGGGTTTTAGGTGGAGGAAGTACCTCACGCTGCTGCCTATCTGACACCTGTCTGCGTGATGGATGGATGGAGGGAGGGACAAACTGTATTGACGGATGGACGGACACATTGATAGACCCTCAGTTTAGAGGGAGGGGGCCACCACTGTTAATGGCAGGGGTCACGGCCTTTCAAGTAAAACCCAGAGAAAGCCCGAGGCAGGACGTGATTGTTATCTTAGCTGCATTGTGTGACTTCATTTAAATTAAATACAAGTCAAATCTTACAGCAGGGGTGTCAAAGTCATTTTAACTCGGGGGGGCCACTTGGAGGAGAATCTGTGCACACGTGGGCCGGATAATTTTAATAATGGCATTACAACTAAAAAATAGAGACAACTTCAGATTGTTTTCTCGCTGCTCAGTCAAATTTTAGAACTTTCCACATTACTTTAGTTACAATACATACATTATTGATGTTTTCTAATCCTTCTATAATCGTCGGAATTGCGATGCATTTAAAAAAAGGCTTATTTCCCACAGTTGTAGTACAGAAGTGTTGCAAAGTAAAACAAAGTTAGGAGGAGAGACAAAATGTGTCCTATTGTGGTCATAATACAACTTCTAACGGGATGAATACATGAACACGGACTAACAAGCGAGAATATGCAAAAAAGACCAAATTTTTCCACCTGGAAATACAGAAATGAGCACATTTCATTGTTTTGTTTATTTATGTATTTATTTAGTGCAACAAAGTTATTTACCTTCCAAGTACAGTACAATGCTAACAATTCTACAGAAATGAGAATGGGTTGTACTTGTATAGCGCTTTTCTACCTTCAAGGTACTCAAAGTGCTTTGACACTACTTCCACATTCACACGCACATTCACACACTGATGGAGGGAGCTGCCATGCAAGGCGCCAACCAGCACCCATCAGGAGCAAGGGTGAAGTGTCTTGCTCAGGACACAACGGACGTGACGAGGTTGGTTCTAGGTGGGATTTGAACCAGTGACCCTCGGGTTGCGCACGGCCACTCTCCCACTGCGCCACGCCGTCCCTAATCACAATATAATTATAATCATTTTTTTCAGTTTAAGACAGGGGTCCCCAAACTGTTTGACTCGGGGGGCCACATTGGCTTAAAAAAAATTGGCCTGGGGCCAGGCTGTATATATGTATACATACATACATACATACATACATATATATATATATATATATATATATATTAGAGGTGTAACGGTACACAAAAATTTCGGTTCGGTACGTACCTCGCTTTAGAGGTCACGGTTCGGTTCATTTTCGGTACAGTAAGAAAACAACAAAATATACATTTTTTGGTTATTTACCAAATTTGTAAACAACGGCTTTATCCTTTTAACATTGGGAACACTATAATAATTCTGCCCACGTTAATCCACATTAAACTGCCTCAAGTTGTTGCTTTGATTAAATAAAATGACAAAACCTTTCTTCTACATATAAAAAGTGCAACATTAAACAGTTTCCATTGAATCTGTTTAATGTCAACTCATCATGCTTAATTTATTACAGCATTCGGGAATCCTGTAGTTGACTTTTATTATGTAAATGTTGTATTTTTATCAACATGTGATAGCAGGGACCCTGCTATTCAAAACTAGGCTGCTACATTACTAATGATTCATGTAACTATAGCTGAAAAATAGTACAATTGCAATAGGAGAGACTATTCATCCCTAAACACAATGGAGTTCAATGAAATAACAGACAGACAGGGCTTTGCTGCCCCTAACACACACACACACACACACAGCAAAATGAGCTAACGTTACGCTAAAAGCTAATTAGCTTTCACCTCAAGCCTATACTGTGAGCGAGCTGAGCCACAGTTTAAGTTTATAGAAGGTCAACAGGCTCATAGTGATGTTTGTAATAGTTGTGACTGGGAAGTGTTTAGTATAATTTGGGTAGAGTCCGCTCCTCCCCTGCTAAACGAATATCTCTGCTCGATGCTGAAGGATTGACTACATCGCTCTGAAGTCTGAATACGCACTGCTGATTGGCTTTGTATGTAACCAATCAGGTGGTTGTGTGGGCGGGACAATGAGGCACAGACAGAGGCAGAAAGCAGAGCAGCTTGTGAAGACTTCTGCTTCCAAACTCGTTCGGTACGCCCGCGTACCGAACCGAAACCCCTGTACCGAAACGGTTCGATACAAATACACGTACCATTACAGCCCTAATATATATATATATATATATATATATATATATATATATATATATATATATATATATATATATATATATATATATTTTTTTTTTTTTTTTTTTCCTGAGTGCGATGGTGTCATGTTATCGATGGGAAAATGCATTTTTCGACAGGTCTTAAACGGTGGCATGGTTGTGTGTGGACACGGATCAGGCTAGGTGGAATTTACCCTGCTAACTTTATCCGGCTTAGTGTAAACGGGGCCTAAATTTCAACACATTAAAACTGGTGTGCGCTGTCCAAAGCCAACATTAGCATGTGAAAAGGGGGCTTGACAACAATGACCCCCCCCCTCAGAACCAAACCTTCCTCTCACCCGTCACACAAAGATCACCCCCCCTCCCCCCCGACATGACCATGGATCAGGGAGTTGGGAAAGACAAAAAGGGGTAATGAGATGATGGAGCAAATGCAGATTGTTAAAAAGCCACAAGGACCGGCAACACTAACCTGGGACACACACACACACACACACACACACACACTCTGATTGTTATGTAGGAATGTGAACAATTACCCCCACCTGGCTCGCTGTTGGCGGTGCTATAGCGGCCTCTCCTCTGTGCTTTGGCAGCTGCCACGCTGCGTGCTCACCACCACAATACACCTCCTACTCCTTGCTCACACACACTTATGCAAGAACTACCGGGCAGCCATCCAGACGCCAAATCAGTAATCCCACACCATTTTGAGGCCAAAATGCGATAATTAAAAAGGGAGCCGCTCAATACGGCGTTGGTGGGATTGTGGCACTCACTCCCGTTCTGAGGCAGCTTTGTGTGACGGAGACAAGCAGCTACTGTACTACAGGCGACGTAAGCAGGTTAGTAAACCTCAAAAATGCTAGTAATCCAACTCTGGAGGTAGAGTTAATAAATTAGGTTGAACATCCATCCAGCCCAGACTTCCTTCTCCCCAGCCACTGTGTCCAACTCCTCCCGGTGGATCCCGAGGCGTTCCCAGGCCAACCGGGAGACTTAGTCTTCCCAAAGTGTCCTGGGTCTTCCCCGTGGCATCCTGACCAGATTTTCACACTATCTCTAAGGGAGAGCCTCGCCACCTGGTCATTTGGGTCACTGGTACCCATGATCTTGTCCTTTCAATCATGACCCAAAGCTCATGACCATAGGTGAGGATGGGAACGTAGATCGACCATTAAATTGAGAGCTTTGCCTTCCGGCTCAGCTCCTTCTTCATCATAACCGATCGATACAGCGTCCGCATTACTGAAGACGCCGCACCGATCCGCCTGTCGATCTCACCATCCACTCTTCCCTCACTCGTGAACAAGACTCCTAGGTACTTGAACTCCTCCACTTGGGGCAGGGTCTCCTCCCCAACCCGGAGATGGCACTCCACCATTTTCCGGGCGAGAACCATGGACTCGGACTTGGAGGTGCTGATTCTCATCCCAGTCGCTTCACACTCGGCTGCAAACCTGTCAAGTGAGAGCTGAAGATCTTGGCCAGATGAAGCCATCAGGACCACATCATCTGCAAGAAGCAGAGACCTAATCCTGCAGCCACCAAACCGGAACCCCTCAATTTTCTACCGTCACAAAATCTTTTTTCCTTTTTGAAAAAAATGTATATTATGTTTATAAAGTCTGTAAATATGTCCCTGGACACATGACATATGACCAATGTATGATCCTGTAACTATTTGGTATCGAATGTGTGGTATCATCCAAAACTAATGTGTGGTATCCAAGAAGAGAAGAATAAGTGATTATTACATTTGAACAGAAGTGTAGATAGAACATGTTAAAACAGAAAACAGGTCGACACCTACCCTTTATATCAGTATTTTTTTAACCATATTATCATTGCTTTATTAGGTATCATATTTTAATGTATGATCCTATAACTACTTGGTATCGCATTGATACCTAAATGTGTGGTATCATCCAAAACTAATGTGTGGTATCAAAGAAGAGAAGAATAAGTGATTATTACATTTGAACATAAGTGTAGATAGAACATGTTAAAACAGAAAATGAGCAGATGTTAACAGTAAATGAACAAGTGGATTAATAATATTTTTTTTTACAGTTTGTCCCTCATAATGTGTATAAAATAATAGGTGTATAAATGAGACAATATGTTAGTGCAGACTAATTAGGAGTTTTTGTTTGTTTACTTACTACTAAAAGACAAGTTGTCTAGTATGTTCAACATTTTATTGAAGGACTAAATGACAATAATAAACATATGTTTCATCTACACTAACATTGTTTGTTACAATAAAAACAATAATGACATTTTTTGTGGTCCCTTTTATATAGAAAAGTATCAAAATACATTTTGGTACCGGTACTGAAATATTTTTGTGCAGGCAAACCTTTAATAAAGCAGGCCCTTTGTGATCAATTCAGTATGTTCAGTATTTTGTTGAAGGACTAAATGATAATAAACATATGTTTCATCTACACTAACATATTTTGTTCAAATAAAGACAATAATGACATTTTTTTGTGGTCCCTTTTATATAGAAAAGTATCAAAATACATTTTGGTACCGGTACTGAAATATTTTTGTGCTGGCAAACCTTTAATAAAGCAGGCCCTTAATGATCAATCCAGTATGTTAACTATTTTATTTAGGACTAAATTACAATAATAAACATATGTTTTATGCACCCTAACATTTTTTGTTGTCCCCTTTATTTAGGAAAGTGTCAAAATACATTTTGGTACCTGTACTAAAATATTTTTGTCCAGGCAAACCTTTAATAAAGCAGGCCCTTTGTGATCAATTCAGTATGTTCACTATTTTATTTAAGGACTAAATGACAATAATAAACATATGTTTTATGCACCCTAACATTTTTTATGCATTTTTTTGTGGTCCCCTTTATTTAGGAAAGTATCAAAATACATTTTGGCACCTGTACTAAAATATTTTTGTCCAGGCAAACCTTTAGTAAAGCAGGCCCTTGGTGATCAATTCAGTATGTTCACTATTTGATTTCATGTATGCTCATATAAAACCAATTTATGTATTTTTTTTTGTGGTCCCCTTTATTTAGAAAAGTATCGAAAAGTATGGAAATAAATTTTGGTACCGGTACCAAAATATTGATATGGGGACAAACGACCCTTCGCCATCCCAGTCACTGATATCTGCTCATTCTGTGTGAAAAGCACCGACACAGGTGATATCAGAGCTCCAGCAGCCAAACGTCATGTCACATCACATGACACGTCACACGACACGTCACACGACACGTCACACGACACGTCACACGACACGTCACACGACACGTCACACGACACGTCACACGACACGTCACACGCCACGCTGGCACGGACGTCAGTGGCAGATCAAATGTGAGAAGAAGGTTCCGTGTGAACAAAGATGGGATCTCCAGGTATGTATTTAGCAGGGTTTCTGCCTGCCAAGACACTGAATCCTGACTGTGGAATGTGTGCAAGGTTCTGTGTGAAAGGGTCATCTTCTGTGAAATGTCTGATGCTGCTTTGTGCTTCTGTCATCCCGCGGCCTGACTCCGGTTTGTGAGCTTCCGCCTGCAAGCCGGCGAGACTCTGCAGGTGCTGGAAAGTGCCGGAAAGACGCACAAGCATGAAATGTGTCCTGATGCCTGAGAATGTACACAAAGCAACATTCCAAGGCGAGGAGGAGGAGGAGGCCAACAACACCCGGCTCCCGCTCTCACACTCCACATTTCTAATTCCCTCTGTTGTTTCTCCGGCGCTCGCCCGCCCGCCCGCCGCCCGTCTCCCCCGATGCTTCCAGACAGACGGCGGCTGTCAAGTTTTTGACGACTTCATCAGGCGGGCGGTGACCCCCGGGCCCGGCCTGTATGGGACTGTCAGTCAGGATGGTTTTGACGTCTTCATCGGGCTCGGCGTTGACCTCGGCTTAACCAGGTCCGGGAGGGGGGGGTGTCTCCACTCGGCCCCCCCTTTGCACCCCGTGGCGACCCCGGACCCCTCGATTGGGCGTGGGGGAGGGGCGGCTCTGCCTTCTGCTGTCACCGGCCCTTTTTCATTCTCCCCTTTCAACATCTAATCCCTTCTTCCTTTCCACATCTCTTCTTGTCGCCCCCCCCCCCCCCCCAACCCCCCCAGCCACCTCGTCTTGTGTCAACACTGAACATGAGCGTTTAGCATTTGACCAAACTTCTGTTTCAGGAATCAAACCCAGCCTGGGAAGCGGAGGTCGGGAATCGCTCGTTGCATATTAGCGAGGCCTAAACCTGATGGCGAATTCAATCCTAGCGTCGGGTTGTACGGTACACAGGTACTACTAATAAACCGGTACTATACCGCCTCTAAAAAGCACCGGTTCACCGCCAAATTTTTATTAATTTTTTTTTAAACCGGCACATCGTCGTCACGTGGTGACATTGCTGGTTTTAGGAGCAGAGGAGCATGTCCGGCAGCGCACACGCACTGAGTACTTACGAGCAGACATGCTTACATTTTTGAATCACTTCGAAAATGCATTCAAACACCATCAATTATACTTTATGTTCTGTGACCCTGTATAATAAACTGCACATTGCTGGTTTTAGGAGCAGAGGAGCATGTTCGGCAGCGCACGAGCTCAGAGTACTCACAAGCAGACACACTTACACCTTTAAATCACTTTAAATACGCATTCAAACACCGTCAACAATACTTCATTCATCTTCTGCGACCTGTATAACAACAAACTGTACATTGCTGGTTTTACGAGCAGAGAAGCATGTTTGGCAGCACGCACGCACTGAGTACTTACAAGCAGACACACTTACACCTTTAAATCACTTTAAAAAAGCATTTAAACACCGTCAACAATACTTCATTTATTTTCTGTGACCTGTATAATAAACTGCACATTGCTGGTTTTACGAGCAAAGAAGCATGTTCGGCAGTGCACCAGCACAGAGTACTTACAAGCTGACACGCTTACACTTTTAAATCACTTTAAAAATGCATTCAAACACCGTCAACAATACTTAATTTATGTTCTCTGACCTGTATAACAAACTGTACATTGCTGGTTTTACGAGCAGAGGAGCATGTTCGGCAGCGCACACACCCTGAGTACTTACAAGCAGACACACTTATACCTTTAAATCACTTTAAAAATGCATTCAAACACCGTCAAGTATACTTTTTTTATGTTCTATGACCTGTATCATAAACTGTACATTGCTGATTTTATGAGCAAAGGAGCATGTTCGGCAGCGCACACAGAGTACTTACAAGCTGACATGCTTACACCTTTAAATCACTTTAAAAATGCATTCAAACACCGTCAACAATACTTCATTTATGATCTGTGACCTGTATAATAAACTGTACATTGCTGGTTTTACGAGCAGAGGAGCATGTTCGGCAGCACACACACACCGAGTACTTACAGGCAGACATGCTTACATTTTAAATCACTTTAAAAATGCATTCAAACACCATCAATTATACTTTATGTTCTGTGACCTGTATAATAAACTGCACATTGCTGGTTTTAGGAGCAGATGAGCATGTTCGGCAGTGCACGAGCACAGAGTACTTACACCTTTAAATCACTTTAAATACACATTCAAACACCGTCAACAATACTTCATTCATCTTCTACGACCTGTATAACAACAAACTGTACATTGCTGGTTTTACGAGCAGAGAAGCATGTTCGGCAGCACACACGCACTGAGTACTTACAAGCAGACACACTCAAACCTTTAAATCACTTTAAAAAAGCATTTAAACACCATCAACAATACTTCATTTATGTTCTCTGACCTGTATAATAACAAACTGCACATGGCTGTTTTTTTTACAAGCAAATAAGCATGTTCGGCAGCGCACAAGCACAGAGTACTTACAAGCTGACACACTTACACCTTTAAATCACTTTAAATACGCATTCAAACACCGTCAACAATACTTCATTCATGTTCTGCGACCTGTATAATAAACTGTACATTGCTGGTTTTACGAGCAGAGGAGCATGTTCGGCAGCACACACTTACACCTTTAAATCACTTTAAAAATGCATTCAAACACCGTCAACAATACTACATTTATGTTCTCTGACCTGTATAATAAACTGTACATTGCTGGTTTTACGAGCAGAGGAGCATGTTCGGCAGGGCATGAGCACAGAGTACTTACAAGCAGACACACTAACACCTTTAAATCACTTTAAAAATGCATTCAAACACCGTCAACAATACTTCATTTATGTCCTGTGGCCTGTATAATAACAAATTGTAGCAACATTGTTATAGTAAGAGTAAAAGTATTATTTAATGTTTTGTTTGTACACAGCTAGCCGAACAGTGTGTGTACTGTAGTTGTATTAATACATTGATGCACTGTTGTCTGTTTTGGTCAAGCTGGCCGGGGACGTTGCCAGTTGATTTTGGGTAAACATTCCCTTAATTGGACACAACGTTTCAGCCTTTTCTTCGTGCTCGCTTCTATAAGCCGCAGTTCATCCTCTGTATACTCAGCTTCAAAAAGATAAGGTTGTGAATCCTCGTTTGTCCAAAAGTAGTCGTCTTTGTTGTTTGTTACCAAGTCTGCCATGATTAAAACACACTAGTGTTATTATTATTATTGTTACACATTTGTTGCAGGAAGTCAGAAGTGCACCGCTAAGGAAACGGAAATAAATGCTCCGAAGAATTAGTTCCTGCTGTGCACAAAATAACCAAGATACCGGTAAATATTGTATGTATTACATATGAAGGTGTCTGTTACTACATTATATATATACTTGCAGTGTGTACATAAAACATATGTTTTGAATATGTTTGTTACTACATAATATATATACTTGCAGTGTGTATATTGTACATATTACATATTGTGGATGTCAGGTGTAGATCCACCAATGGTGTTTGTTTACGTTCAGGAGTGCTAACTGCTGTTAGCAGTGAGCTATTGTATCCTCCTAGGGTGTATAGTGAAGCACGTTTAGCTATTCCTCGTCCTCCAGTGATAATGATACATGTAATGATAAAAACAACACAGATGTTATCTATTTTGGGTTGAAAAGTTCTAGGGTGGTGAGTTGGCTGAGTAAAGAACACACCCCTCCTTGGAGAAAGTGAGAGAAGTGTGGAAGGGTGTGACAACACCTCAAGTAGCAGGTGTGTCTCAGCCTGACAAGTTCCAGAAACACTTTTGACCTTGACGGGTGAGAAGAGAGATCCCGGTCTCCGCTCTCCTCCGCCCTCACTCCCCTCCCCGCCTGGTTTCAAACTCCAAACGGGAGGCTTCTCTGGCTATTCAGGCAGACTTTGATGGATCTCCCAGCAGAGGCCTGGAGGGAGGATGGATGCCACTTCACATCTGCTCCAGGTTCAACACAATCAAGGGTCTCCCTTAAATCTTCTGGAGGAGGAACATCTCTCAGAGCTCCTCCCCCCTTTCAGGTCTTAAAGAAGGTTTGCCGCACTCACATATTTGACTGCTGCCGGTCTTATTGTGAAGGGGAGGGGAGGAAAGCGGCTTCCTCTCCTCGCATGGCCAACTGGCAACGCTCCTTCATGTCCTTCTTTTCTCCCCGCTTTGGAACTTGAAATGATGGCTGTGTTTGTTATACAATTAGCCTTCTGGGATAGGCTTCATAAATAACACGGAGGCCCCGTAAAACTCTGCCGGTCTGCTTCCATCTGCCTGCCGCTGAATAGGGGCGGGACACCATGTTGTTGATAGTCCTGCTCAAAAGTTTACATACACATCATGTCATGGATGTAATCAGCTTCTATTTCTACAACTCTTATTTTTTTGTGATGTAGTGATTGGAGCACATAGTTGGTCACAAAAAAAAAAAAACATACATTAAGTTTGCTTCTCTTATGAAAATGTGAGCAATCAAAAGTATACATACAGCAATGTTAATATTTGCTTACATGTCCCTTGGCAAGTTTCACTGCAATAAGGCGCTTTTGGTAGCCATCCACAAGTCTGCTTGACTTTTGGACCACAAAATGTCTGCAGTTCAGCTAAATGTGTTGCTTTTCTGACATAATAATAATAATAATAATAATAATAATAATAATAATAATAATACAAACCCCTGTTTCCATATGAGTTGGGAAATGGTGTTAGATGTAAATATAAACAGAATACAATGATTTGCAAATCATTTTCAAGCCATATTCAGTTGAATATGCTACAAAGACAACATATTTGATGTTCAAACTCATAAATGTTGGGTTTTTTTTTGCAAATAATAATTAACTTAGAATTTCATGGCTGCAACACGTGACAAAGAAGTTGGGAAAGGTGGCAATAAATACTGATAAAGTTGAGGAATGCTCATCAAACACTTATTTGGAACATCCCACAGGTGTGCAGGCTTATTGGGAACAGGTGGGTGCCATGATTGGGTATAAAAACAGCTTCCCAAAAAATGCTCAGTCTTTCACAAGAAAGGATGGGGCGAGGTACACCCCTTTGTCCACAACTGCGTGAGCAAATAGTCAAACAGTTTAAGAACAACCTTTCTCAAAGTGCAATTGCAAGAAATTTAGGGATTTCAACATTTACGCTCCATAATATCATCAAAAGGTTCAGAGAATCTGGAGAAATCACTCCACGTAAGCGGCATGGCCGGAAACCAACATTAAATCACGGTGACCTTCCATCCCTTAGACTGTATCAAAAACCAATATCAATCTCTAAAGGATATCACCACATGGGCTCAGGAACACTTCAGAAAACCACTGTCACTAAATACAGTTCGTCGCTACATCTGTAAGTGCAAGTTAAAGCTCTACTATGCAAAGCGAAAGCCATTTATCAACAACATCCAGAAACGCCGCCGGCTTCTCTGGGCCAGAGATCATCTTAGATGGACTGATGCAAAGTGGAAAAGTGTTCTGTGGTCTGACGAGTCCACATTTCAAATTGTTTTTGGAAATATTTGACATGGTGTCATCCGGACCAAAGGGGAAGCGAACCATCCAGACTGTTATCGACGCAAAGTGTAAAAGCCAGCATGTGTGATGGTATGGGGGTGCATTAGTGCCCAAGGCATGGGTAACTTACACATCTGTGAAGGCACCATTAATGCTGAAAGGTACATACAGCTTTTGGAACAACATATGCTGCCATTCAATCGCCGTCTTTCTCATGGACGCCCCTGCTTATTTCAGCAAGACAATGCCAAGCCACATTCAGCACGTGTTACAACAGCGTGGCTTCGTAAAAAAAGAGTGCGGGTACTTTCCTGGCCCGCCTGCAGTCCAGACCTGTCTCCCATGGAAAATGTGTGGCGCATTATGAAGCATAAAATAGGACAGCGGAGACCCCGGACTGTTGAAGGACTGAAGCTCTACATAAAACAAGAATGGGAAAGAATTCCACTTTCAAAGCTTCAACAATTAGTTTCCTCAGTTCCCAAACGTTTATTGAGTGTTGTTAAAAGAAAAGTTGATGTAACACAGTGGTGAACATGCCCTTTCCCAACTACTTTGGCACGTGCTGCAGCCATGAAATTCTATGATTATTATTATTTGCAAAAAAAAAAAAAGTTTATGAGTTAGAACATCAAATATGTTGTCTTTGTAGCATATTCAACTGAATATGGGTTGAAAATGATTGTATTCTGTTTATATTTACATCTAACACATTTTCCCGACTCATGTGGAAACAGGGTTTGCAGATTACCATGGTAACTAGTAGGGTTGTACTGTATAGTACTGCGATACTAATGAATCATATTCGGTACCATACCGCCTCTAAAAAGTACCAGTCCACCACACCCCAAGATTTTCGGTTAAAATAAAGGCAAAAATGCATTTTTTTCTGGTCCCCTCTATTTAGATAGATAGATAGCTAGATAGTACTTTATTGATTCCTTCAGGAAAATTTAAATTATTTAGAAGAGTATTGAAAAGTATCAAAATAATATTGGTATCAGGACAACACTAGTCACTAAAATATCATGCAAAAGCGAAAGATTCCAACTATTGAAATACGTTGTATAGTTCAAGACTTATGGTCATTTGAAACATGACTGCATATCATAATGGTACTTATATTTTTCATCTTAAAGATCTAAAAATAATATTTGGGAATGCACGGCGGGCCAGATTGAAAAGCTTAACGGGCCGCATGTGCCCCCGGGCCTTAATTTGCCCAGGTCTGTTCTGGAGGAAGGTTCTGTGGTCAGATGAAACAAAAATGGAGCCGTTTGGCCACAATACCCAGCAATATGTTTGGACAAGAAAGATAAGGGCCTTTAATCCCAGGAACACCATGCCTACCGTCAAGCATGGTGGTGATGAATTCATAAAAGAAGTAAATGTCATGAATGTTTTTTGTGAGCAACAAGTATGTGCTCCAATCACAAAGAAATAAGAGTTGTAGAAATGATTGGAAAGTCAAGACAGCCATGAGATCATAGACTTTTGACCAGGACTGTACATTTCACCACAGAAGACGTGTATGCCCCCCCCCCACACACACACACACACACACACACACACACACACACCTCAGTCGCCTCCGCCGCCACGCCAGCTCCTTCCGCGTCATCCCCGCCTCATGTATGTTGCCTAAGAAGCGTGAACAGCTTGCATGTTTGCTACTGTAAAGTTCGGACCGCACTTGTAAGTGACAGTTTTTGGTCCAGATGGCCAGACACAATGACACCTCACAACTCCGAGTGTGCAGGGACGTCAGCGCGGAGAGAAGTCGTCTTTCTCAACACAACAATTTGACAAAAATACTGTCCGGTGTTTGATTCTTTTCATCAGATTACTGTGTTTTCCGGACCATAGGGCGCACCGGATGATGAGGAGCATTAAAGGACTCATGTTATGATTATTTTATACGTTTAAAAGACTTCCTTGTGGTCTACATAACATGTAATGCTGGTTGTTTGCTCAAAATTCCCCGTTGTAGTGGTGTAGCGTGCAAGGACGGGGGTGGAAGAAGTGTCAAAAGATGGCGCTAACTGTTTTAAGGACATTCGGACTTTACTTCAATCAATAACGGAGCAGCGTCTTCTCATCCGTGGCTCACTAGTACAACAACAACGCCCGAAATGTGTCCCGTTTTTGGGGTGAATAATCTAAACTCACAACACCGGTATGTTTTAGTGCTTTCATGGTGAGTTTACTGACAGATATAAGAACTTTACACTAATTTATATTAGAAATGTATGTTTTAGTGTTTTAGGTATGTATGGAGGGGGGAGTGGCCTGCGGACCTGCAGCGAAGCGGGGTGTGCCAGGATCGGCTTTGATATCAGCGATTGGTGCATAGTCGGCCCACCTGGGCCTGCTTATCTAATCACCTGTCGCTCTGTTAAAGGGCAGCAGCCCGGGAGGAGAGGAGAGTTGGAGTTGGAGCACGAGAGAGAGCGAGGCACCCACTAAAGGAAATTGCTGAAGAGCACAAGAAAAACTTGATTGTTAAATAAAACAGTGTCTAACAACCCTGAAAAGGAGCGGTGATGGCTGTACTTGGTGGTCCGGCCATGTTGGGCGCCAAATTGTGAAGGTATCACACCGCTGGGTTCTTCGGACCACTAAGTACAGACATCACCGCTCCATTTTTGGTCACTGCATGACTACAAGCTAATACATGCTAACATGCTATTTAGCCTAGCTGTATGTACATATTGCATCGTTTGAAGTTATATTTAACATAATTTAATGTCCCCTGTGTATTCAATTTATATTTGCATGACACATCATCTGTATGTAATATTGGCCGCATAGTTGATAGTTCTTTGTGTGCCATGTTGTTCCAGACCACAGCAAACGTTACCTAGTTTGAAAAGATGTTCATAAATCCATTAGAAGAAGACAGTTTCCTTTAACTTGGACACACACACATCCATACCTCTGGCCATTCCAAGTCACTCATCTCCAGGAGTTATCTCACCCTCTGAGAAGTTGTATTAATGTTTTCCAATGTTGTAAAAATGTGTAGAATAAATATTACATTTCAACATTTCTAGCAGCGGAAATATGCTTCAGCCTGAGACACAGTCATTTTGATAGTAGGCTAATATAGACACTTATATCATGTGTTGTCTTCATTATAACACTTATACAAGACTTTTAAAGTCATTTTGATAGTAGGCTAATATAGACACTTACATCATGTGTTGTCTTCATTATAACACTTATATAAGTCTTTTAAAGTCATTTTGATAGTAGGCTAATATAGACACTTACATCATGTGTTGTCTTCATTATAACACTTATACAAGACTTTTAAAGTCACTTTGATAGTAGGCTAATATAGACACTTACATCATGTGTTGTCTTCATTATAACACTTATACAAGACTTTTAAAGTCATTTTGATAGTAGGCTAATATAGACACTTACATCATGTGTTGTCTTCATTATAACACTTATATAAGACTTTTAAAGTCATTTTGATAGTAGGCTAATATAGACACATCATGTGTTGTCTTCATTAACACTTATACAAGACTTTTAAAGTCATTTTGATAGTAGGCTAATATAGACACTTACATCATGTGTTGTCTTCATTATAACACTTATATAAGACTTTTAAAGTCATTTTGATAGTAGGCTAATATAGACACTTACATCATGTGTTGTCTTCATTAACACTTATACAAGTCTTTTAAAGTCATTTTGATAGTAGGCTAATATAGACACTTACATCATGTGTTGTCTTCATTATAACACTTATACAAGACTTTTAAAGTCACTTTGATAGTAGGCTAATATAGACACTTACATCATGTGTTGTCTTCATTATAACACTTATACAAGACTTTTAAAGTCATTTTGATAGTAGGCTAATATAGACACTTACATCATGTGTTGTCTTCATTATAACACTTATACAAGACTTTTAAAGTCATTTTGATAGTAGGCTAATATAGACACTTACACCATGTGTTGTCTTCATTATAACACTTATACAAGACTTTTAAAGTCATTTTGATAGTAGGCTAATATAGACACTTACATCATGTGTTGTCTTCATTATAACACCTGTAAAGACTTTTAAAGTCATTTTGACAATAGTAATACTGTTATTGGGCATGTGACTTACCACATTTTACTGAAAGCCTGTCCTCTTCAGATTCTAATTTAAGGCAACATTGTAATTCCCTTGCAGGAAAAACAAACAAGTGTTGCTTCATAAATATAAACAAACAGCTGGAGAACAGATGTTTTAATAGTCCATTTCTTTCAAGCACGAAAACGCTTCACAATCAATTTGAAATATATGAATTATTTATCATCTTCAGATAGTACTTGGTCCTCTGTTTGTGGCATGGATCTGATGCTACGCCGGGAAGATGGTGGGAACCACATAAAACGAGTCTAACCTCAATAAAATATTTTATTGGAACACATCTCAATGGGGATGAGGAGAGTGTGTTATGTTTGAGTCGTAAATATTACAAATACATATAAATAGAAAATATATGTCTGAATATGGTTGTCCTGATACCAATATTTTGGTACCAAAATGTATTTTGATAATTTTCTAAATAAACGGGACCACAAACAACGTCGTTATTGTAACAAACAATGTTAGTGTAGATGAAACATATGTTTATTATTGTCATTTAGTCCTTCAATAAAATGTTGAACATACTAGACAACTTGTCTTTTAGTAGTAAGTAAACAAACAAAAACTCCTAATTAGTCTGCACTAACATATTGTCTCATTTATACACCTATTATTTTATACACATTATGAGGAACAAACTGTAACAAAATTGATTATTAATCTACTTGTTCATTTACTGTTAATATCTGCTTATTTTCTGTTTTAACATGTTCTATCTACACTTCTGTTCAAATGTAATAATCACTTATTCTTCTCTTCTTGGATACCACACATTAGTTTTGGATGATACCACACATTTAGGTATCGATCCGATACCAAATAGTTGCAGTATCATACAATAAAATAAAACAATAATAAAATGGTTAGAAAATACTGATGTAAAGGGTAGGTGTCACCCTGTTTTCTTTTTTAACATGTTCTATCTACACTTATGTTAAAATGTAATAATCACTTATTTTACTCTTCTTGGATACCACACATTAGTTTTGGATGATACCACACATTTAGGTATCGATGCGATACCAAGTAGTTAGAGGATTATATATATTGGTCATATTCAAAGTCCTCATGTGTCCAGGGACGTATGTACATAATATGAATTTAAAAAAAGGAAAAACAGATTTTGTGTTGATAAAAGCCTTGATTCTTATCCAGGATGTCTCTGTACAATGCTGCATTCATCTTTCCCTCGATCCTGACTCGTCTACCGGTTATTTCCGCTGAAAACTATCCCCACACCATGATGCTGCCACCACCACGCTTCACTGTAGGGATGGTATCGTCCTGGTGAATAGCCGTGCCTGCTTTCCTCCAAACATTCACGCCAAAAGACTTCCATCTTTGTCTCGTCAGATCGGGGGATTTAGTTTCTCACGGTCTGAGAGTCTTTCATAGTAGTATCGGCTTGACACGCTCTTGTACTTGGTATCATTACAGTGGATGCCAGGTGTCGATCCACCCACGGCGTTTGTTTACATTCAGGAGTGCTCGTTCGCTGAACCTGACTTTGTCGCCAGGGAGGCCATGATGAGTGATTTAGAAGTAGCTAAGGATGGATGTTAGCCGCTAGCTAACTAGCCATGTCTTAAAGCAGTGTTATAACTTCCTTTATATTTACTTTTTACACCAAAATGCGTCCATTCTCCCTTTTCTGTCGACACACTGTGTCTGCTTGTAGGTACTCAGTGTGTGTGTGCTGCCTAACATGCTCCTATGCCTGTAAAACCAGCAATGTCATGCCCCTAAAAAATTGATTATAGTACAGTTTCTGATTCCTTAGCACCATGGTACCACACCAGTACTATACAACCCTAGTACACATGCTATTATGTGTGTTAGTACCGTCCTTGTGTGTTGTTGTCAACATATTGTGTTCATTTTGAAAGAGGTGCCAAGCTGTCTGTTTGCAGTTTGACAGATTTAGTCGAATATGTTTTCTGGGAAGCATGTCTGCCATTAGTGAGTATCTTTATGCAGACCTGTCACTTTACTACGCTGAGTGTGAACAGAGGAGCTGAATTAATGCGCCTTTTCCGCCTCCCAGACGACTCAGACGGCAATCAGGACAACAAAACAAGCCGCTTACCTTTACACGCGCTGCCCTTGACTTCGAACCCCGGCTGACAAGAGCATCCTCCGATGGGAACCAGCCACTCTCCGTCGGCGCCGCAGTACATCTTAGGCTCCTCCCTCTCCTCCGATTGGTCCACGCAGGACCCCCTGACCTCCACCAGGGAGGAGGTGTCGGCCCCCGTCAGCGTGTCCGGGAAGGTTGCCAGGTTCCGGATGGTCAGCGGGCAGGTTTTGTAGAAGACCCGAACAGACACCAAGGCGATACAGGCGCCCACGTCCTGGAAGGCCAGGTAGAAGCCCTTCCTGTTGGTCACCTTCACGTCACGCACCTCCGTGTTCAGTTTCATGATGCGGTCGCCCACGTCCACCTGGGCAAAAGGGGTCAGGTTTTTATTGTTTTGGAGACATTGATGTGTGTTTTGGTCTCAGCCCTTAGACTTGAAACATGGCTCTGAGTGTGTAACCAAAGTCACCTCAAGCCGTCTTAAAAGGGACTTGGTATGCAAAACTAACTTTTCCTACCAATTGATAGCTGTTGTGGTGGATTTGGGATCTGCATAAGTCCAGAAAATTGGTGGCATGGCGGAGATGTTTATAAAACAATCTTGCCTTCTTTCACACTTCCTCCAAAAGTACGCCATTGTAGTCCAAGGTTGAAGTCAATATTTTTCTCTATCCTCCTGTTGAGGGGCAGACTGGCTCGTACATTCACATGCATCTTCCGCTGTTGCCATTTCTATACTGTTATTATCATCATTATATCATACTATTATTCTCTCAATTTTATGTTTTATTAACTTAATGAAATATGTATATTAGATAGATATATGTATATTAAGAATTTTTACACATATTTGATCATATGTACCGGACTATCGGCACAAATATGCCGCTGCCTCTTCCGCCTTCAGGTCTGCCTGCCTACTATCAATTGTTTTGGAGACATTGATGTGTGTTTTGGTCTCATCCCTTGACCTGATACATGTCTCTAAATGTGTAACCAAAGTCACGTCTTAAAGGGGACCTGGTATGCAAGACCAACGTTTCCTACCAATTGGTACATGTTTTGGGATCTGCATAAGTCCCGAAAATTGGTGGAATGGCGGAGATATTTATAAAATAGTCCTGCCTTCTTTCACACTTCATCCAAACTTGCCCAACTGGTGACGTTTTTCCCCAATTGTGACGACCATATATGGTAAAACCGTATCCATAAAACTTTGCGCGAGTCCGCCATTGTAGTCCAAGGTTGAAGTCAATATTTTTCTCTATCCTCCTGTTGAGGGGCAGACTGGCTCGTACGTTCACATGAATCTTCCGCTGTTGCCATTTCTATACTGTTATTATTATTATCATCATATTTTACTGTTATTCTCTCAATTTTATGATTTATTAACTTATTAGTACAATATATATATTAGATATACATATTATATATACATATATATATTGGAATTTTTAAACATATTTGATCATATGTACCGGACTATCGGCACAAATATACTGCTGCCTCTTCCGCCTTCAGGTCTGCCTGCCTACTATCAATTGTTTTGGAGACATTGAAGTGTGTTTTGGTCTCATCCCTTGACTTGATACATGTCTCTGAATGTGTAACCAAAGTCACGTCAAGACGTATTAAGAGGGACCTGGTATGCAAAACCAACTTTTCCTACCAATTGGTACCTATTTTGGGATCTGCATAAGTACCAAAAATTGGTGGAATGGCGGAGATATTTACAAAATAATCTTGCCTTCCTTCATATTCCCTCTAAACCAGCAGTTTGGAATTTGCCCAAATGGTGACGTATTTCCCAAGTGCGACGACCATATATGGTAAAACCGTGTCCCTAAACCTTTGCGCGAGTCCGTCGTTGTAGTCCGACGTTGAAGTCAATATTATTTTTCTCCATCCTCCTGTTGAGGGGCAGACTGGCTCGTACATGCACATGCATCCTTCGCTGTTGCCATTTCTAATCCAAAGTAGTAGTAGTTGTAACTTATTTAGGTCAGTAGACTCGCTATGATTCGTTTCTTGTTTTTATTTTTCATGGCATCACAATAATGGCAGCCTTTTAGCGGGAGGAGCGGCCACCTGTGGGCGTGGCTTATATTAACTTTACCCGGAAGCAGTTTTACGGGTCTGTAAAAACACCGTAGAAAAGGTACCACCAATGGCATCTGAATCAAGTGTTATGAAGTATTGGTGTTAAACTAAACATATTTAGAGGATGGAGTATAAGCGCTACAGAAATTGATGATGCATTTTTACATCATCCATGTTGGTCTGGAAAACTGCGCTAGGGTTAACTTTTTATAAGCCCCGCCCCCAAGCGCCCGCCCCTCCCGTTAAAAGATAAAGAAGCGAAACCGGGAAAAAAAGGTAACAGAATCATAAAAAAAGAGACACAAAAACAATAAAAGTGTACAAAAATATGAATAACATGCACCAAAAATCTGGTATTTTTTCAATGTTTTGTATTTATTTGTTGCCAAAACTTCTTTCGATGCCAATATTCACATTTTTGTACACTTTTATAGTTTTTGTGATTGTTTTTCACGATTGCGCCTTTATTTTTTGTTATTTTACAATATCAAAACTTGTTTTAGTGGGAGGGGCCTGCACCTGTGGGCGGGGCTTATAACAAGTTTACCCGGGAGCAGTTTTACTGGACTTTAAAAAACATCATATAAGAAAAAGAAAAAAAAGAGGACCGATGGCTTCTAAATCAAGTGTTATGCGATATATTCGTGTTACTACTAAAGGTAAAATTGTTATAAGCCCCGCCCACAGGTGCGTGCTAAAACACTGACATTATTTTCATAAAAGTAAAAAAAAATGAAGTGATCATAAAAACGTTGGAAAGACACAAAAACAATAAAAGTGGACAAAAATATGAATAACATGCACCAAATATATTGTAGTTTTTCAATGTTTTGTATTTATTTGTTGCCAAAACTTGTTTCGATGCCAATATTCATATTTTTGTACACTTGTATTGTTTGTGGGTTTATTTATCACGATTTAGCCTTCTTTTTTTTGTTTACGATATCAAAATGCGTTTTAACAGGAAAAACATTTCATAATTGAAAAAAAAAAAAGAAGTCATCATAAAAACGTTTGAAACAACACAAAAAAATAAAAGTGTACACAAATATGAATAAGATGCACCAAAAATATTGTATTTTTTCAATGTTTTGTATTTATTTGTTGCCAAAACTTGTTTTGGTGCCAATATTCATATTGTTGTACCCTTTTATTGTTTTTGTGTTTCTTTTTCACTATTTCGCCTAATTTTTTTGTTTATTCATGATATCAAAACATGTTTTATCAGGAGGGACATTATTTTCATAACGTAAAAAAAAAGAAGTGATCATAAAAATGTTGGAAAGGCAAAAACAATAAAAGTGTAAAAAATATAGAATTTTTTTTCAAAGTTTTGTATTTATTTGTTGCTAAAACTTGTTTTGATGCCAATATTTACATTTTTCATATTCATATTCGTATTTTTGTTCACGATTTCGCCGTATTTATTTTTGTTCACGATATCAAAATGCGTTTTAGCAGGAAAAACATTTCATAATTAAAAAAAAAAAAGAAGTCATCATAAAAACGTTTCAAACAACACAAAAGAATAAAAGTGTACACAAATATGAATAACATGCACCAAAAATATTGTATTTTTTCAATGTTTTGTATTTATTTGTTGCCAAAACTTGTTTTGGTGCCAATATTCATATTGTTGTACACTTTTATTGTTTTTGTGTTTCTTTTTCACTTTTTCGCCTTACTTTTTTGTTTATTTTTGATATCAAAACAGGAGGGACATTATTTTCATAACGTAAAAAAAAAAAAGAAGTGATCATAAAAATGTTTGAAAGACACAAAAACAATAAAAGTGTAAAAATATAGTAATTTTTAAAAGTTTTGTATTTATTTGTTGCAAAAACTTGTTTTGATGCCAATATTCACATTTTTCATATTCATATTTGTATTTTTGTACACGATTTCGCCTTATTTTTTGTGTGTTTACGATATCAAAACGCGTTTTAGCGGGAGGGACATTATTTCCATGACATATAAAAACAAAAGAAGTGATCATAAAAAAGGTTTAAAAGACAAAAAAACAATAAAAGTGTACAAAAATATGAAGAACATGCACCAAAAATATTGTATTGTTTCAATGTTTTGTATTTATTTGTTGCCAAAACTTGTTTTGGTGCCAATATTCATATTGTTGTACCCTTTTATTGTTTTTGTGTTTCTTTTTCACTTTTTCGCCTTATTTTTTTGTTTATTCATGATATCAAAACATGTTTTGATATCAAAACAGGAGGGACATTATTTTCATAACGTAAAAAAAAAAAGAAGTGATCATAAAAATGTTTGAAAGACACAAAAAACAATAAGTGTAAAAAATGTAGTATTTTTCAAAGTTTTGTATTTATTTGTTGCGAAAACTTGTTTTGATGCCAATATTCACATTTTTCATATTCATATTCGTATTTTTGTACACGATTTCGCTGTATTTTTTTTGTGTGTTCACGATATCAAAATGCGTTTTAGCAGGAAAAACATTTTATAATTAAAAAAAAAAGAAGTCATCATAAAACACAAAAAAATAAAAGTGTACACAAATATGAATAACATGCACCAAAAATATTGTATTTTTTCAATGTTTTGTATTTATTTGTTGCCAAAACTTGTTTTGGTGCCAATATTCATATTTTTTACCCTTTTATTGTTTTTGTGTTTCTTTTTCACTTTTTCGCCTTACTTTTTTGTTTATTTATGATATCAAAACATGTTTTGATATCAAAACTTGAGGGACATTATTTTCATAACGTTAAAAAAAAGAAGTGATCAAAAAAGACACAAAAACAATAAAAGTGTAAAAAATATAGTATTTTTTCAAAGTTTTATATTTATTTGTTGCAAAAACTTGTTTTGATGCCAATATTCACATTTTTCATATTCATATTTGTATTTTTGTACATGATTTCGCCTTATTTTTTTTGTTTATGATATCAAAACGCGTTTTAGCGGAGGGACATTATTTCCATGACATATAAAAACAAAAGAAGTGATCATAAAAAAGGTTTGAAAGACACAAAAAACAATAAAAGTGTACAAAAATATGAATAACATGCACCAAAAATATTGTATTGTTTCAATGTTTTGTATTTATTTGTTCCCAAAACTTGTTTCGATGCCAATATTCACATTTTTGTACACTTTTAAAGTTTTTGCGATTCTTTTTCACGATTTCGCCTTTATTTTTTGTATTTTACGATAGGTTGATTGGCGACACTAAATTGGCCCTAGTGTGTGAATGTGAGTGTGAATGTTGTCTGTCTATCTGTGTTGGCCCTGCGATGAGGTGGCGACTTGTCCAGGGTGTACCCCGCCTTCCGCCCGATTGTAGCTGAGATAGGCGCCAGCGCCCCCCGCGACCCCGAAAGGGAATAAGCGGTAGAAAATGGATGGATATCAAACTTGTTTTAGTGGGAGGGGCCTGCACCTGTGGGCGGGGCTTATAACAAGTTTACCCGGGAGCAGTTTTACTGGACTTTAAAAAACACCATATAAGAAAAAGAAAAAAAAGAGGACCGATGGCTTCTAAATCGTTTTAGCGGGAGTGACATTATTTCCATGACATATAAAAACAAAAGAAGCGATCATAAAAAAGGTTTGAAAGACACAAAAAACAATAAAAGTGTACAAAAATATGAATAACATGCACCAAAAATATTGTAAATTTTAAATGTTTTGTATTGGTTTGTTGCCAAAACTTTTTTCTGTGCCAATGCGACTTTTCCTACAATTTATTTTTTTGGGCATACCAAACCAGTCTTCTGGCTCCAGAAGACCTCACACTTGGAAAACCGGCCATCCAAACAATTCTTGGTTGAAAAGTAACAAAAAGTCTATGGAAATGAGCTCTGGTGCAACCCTCAAAAAAACAGCAACAAAAACCAAACTCCACTGGCGGAGACAATTAGCAGAGCAGCAAACATTCTTGCATGCTCTCTCTGAGATAAAAGTGGAGTAGCAGAAATAAAAAGATTCCAACTAAGTGCCGCGGGAAGCTTCTCTGGGCGGTAAGAGCCAATGAAAAGGCGGCGTAGGCGTGAGGATGAAGAAGTCGCTGGTTACCTGAGTGAAGCTCTCGTCGGCGGCCACGGTGTCCACCTTAATGAAGCTGCTCTCTTTGATCCACTTCTCCCCGTCCTCGTTGGACTCATGGTAGTACAGATTGAACGTCTCCTGCCACACACACACAAAAAAGGAGTTTAAGGAAGAAAGAGAGGCCCATTTATCTCATCTTGCCTCTTTATATGATAATGAAGCCAGAGGAGCAGTATGGAGGATCTGAAACATCTCAGACAGATGTGCCAGAGTCTTAAGCACAAAGTCTTCAGATGTTTCAGGTCTTCTTCAACACTGGAGGCAGCTCAAACTTATTTTAATTTAACTAGCATCTTCTTTTTATTCTTGTATAATACGTTGGTGCCTTTGCACAAACAATCACTGTTTATCCATCCATACATCTTCTGTCGCTTATCTGAGGTGGTGTCACGGGGGCAGCAGCCTAAGCAGGGAAGCCCAGACTTCCCTCTCCCCAGCTTCTCCTGGGGGATCCCAAGGCATTCCCAGGTCAGCCAGGAGACATAGTCTTCCCAACGTGTCCTGGGTCTTCCCACTTGGACGTGCCCTAAACACCTCCCTAGGGAGGCGTTCGGGTGGCATCCTGACCAAACCACGTCATCTGGCTCCTCTCCATGTGGAGGAGCAGCAGCTTTACTTTGAGTTCCTCCCGGATGGCAGAGCTTCTCACCCTATCTCTAAGGGAGAGACCCTTTTGGAAACTCATTTGGGCCGCTTGTACCCGTGATCTTATCCTTTCGGTCATGACCCAAAGCTCATGACCATAGGTGAGGATGGGAACGTAGATCGACCGGTAAATTGAGAGCTTTGCCTACCGGCTCAGCTCCTTCTTCACCAACAAGGATTGATACAGCGTCCACATTACTGAAGACGCCGCATCGATCCGCCTGTCGATCTCACCATCCACTCATCCCTCTAGTGAACAAGACTCTGAGGTACTTGAATTCCTCCACTTGGGGCAGGGTCTCCTCCCCAACCCGGAGATGGCACTCCACCCTTTTCCGGGCAAGAACCATGGACTCGGACTTGGAGGTGCTGATTCTCATCCCACTCACTTCACACTCGGCTGTGACCCGATCCAGTGAGAGCTGAAGATCCTGGCCAGATGAAGCCATCAGGACCACATCATCTGCAAAAAGCAGAGACCTAATCCTGCAGCCACCAAACCTGATCCCCTCAACACCCTGACTGCACCTAGAAATTTTGTCCTTAAAAGTTATGAACAGAATCGGTGAAAAGTCCAACCCTCACTGGAAATGGGTCCGACTTACTGTCGGCAATGCGGACCAAGCTCTGACTCTGATCGTACTCTAATCAGACAGTCCGATACCCCATACTCTCTGAGCACTCCCCACAGGACTTCCCGAGGGACACGGTCCAATGCCTTCTCCAAGTCCACAAAGCACATGTAGACTGGTTGTCCTAATTCCCATGCATCTTCAAGAACCCTGCCCAGAGAATAGAGCTGGCCTACAGTTCCACAACCAGGACGAAAACCACGATGTTCGTTCTGAATCCAAAGTTCGACTATCCGGCGTAGCCTCCTCTCCAGTATAGACCTTACCGGGGAGGCTGAGGAGTGTGATCCCACAATAGTTGGAACACACCCTCCGGTTCTCCTTCTTAAAGAGTGCAACCACCACTCTGGTCTGTTTAGTTCTTAAAAAATATATAGTGTTAGATTTAGATAAGATTAGATAGTACTTTATTTATTCCTTCAGGAAAATTTAAATTTTCAGCACAATCCCATTCAAGATCAGACAAACATTACAGGGAGACAGAACAGGATCGCTGACGGGTCTGCCGGCTTCCAGCGCCCCTTACAAAAAAGGTGAGATACAGGTAAACAAGTGGGGGGATGGGAGAAGAAAATAGAAGGTTAAAATAAAATAAAAAAATCGGTCTAAGCCTGGGCCCTGGAGAGGGGGTCCAGACTGAGGCCAAGGGAAAAAAACAACAACTCATAGCCATAGTACACATCCCTCTCACATGTGTGTAAGAGGGAAACATCAAAGAAGACAAAGGACATCAAAGACATGAAAGCAGCCACTTCTACACGCAGCTATGAATAACAACTAAAAGAAACATATCCACTGTGGTGGCCTCTGCGGTGTTCCACGCCATCGTCCCCTGGGGTGGAAGGAGCATGGCCAGAGACAGGAGCAGACCCAACAAAGCAACCAAGACAGCCGACTCCACTCTCGGCCGCCAAACAACTCTCGGCCAGTGTTAAGTCCGCATGGATGAGCGAGGATACGTCGCTAACATTGAAAGATTAGCGTCAATACCAATGACCCATTGAATCCTAAACAAAACTGCAGCGCCACTTGAGCACTTTGTCCAGTTTACATGTAAAGCGCTTTGAGTCACTAGAGAAAAGCGCTATATAAACATAATTCACTTCACTTCACATCTGCTGTGACAACTTGAAACACAGGAGCCTCCACCAGGGGGCAGTGTAGCCAACCCAGATGTAAAACCTATTTCGCACAATCAGCCCTTTCAAAGGAATGGAACGACCTCCCAACAAACGTGAAAAGTCTATCAGATTACCTTTCAGTCACAGTTGAACTTAGAAAGCGGCTTCGGAGTAATCAAAGCTGCTCACACGGTCAATAAGGTGGTCACTAAGTTCAACATGTCAACTTCACCTGTATTATATTCATGCATGAGAAAATGTTGCTGTAAGCTGTGACTTTTAAAATCATGGTTGTTTTTACAATTGATTGTCAAAGTCTTATGATGTTATGTATTTGTCAGCACGCGGGTTCGAACCCGCTTTTCCCTGGCAGCTGGGTCTGACACACCCCTGCTCGCGTCACGTCCACATGCCGGCAAGGCTGTGGGCGATCAGTAATCCGCACACCTGGGACTGATGAGGGCGAGCGTTTTAAGGACCAGTGGACCGTAGGATCCTTACTGGAACTCAGTTCTCTATTTTGTACCGTAAGCCGACAAGAATAAGCTCTCTTTTTTCTCTCCGTATCCCTCCATGTCTGACGTCCTTGTTGTCCTCCCACAGTGCTTTACAATGTTTCACCCGGTTGTGATCTCCTGTTGTTCCCCCTCTGGATTCTGACTGCTTCCCTCGATCCTCGACCCCTGCTCGGACACGGACTACGCTCCCACTCTCCTACACTCGACTGCTTGCCTGCCCAACGACCGCCTTCCTGCTTTGTCCTTCCTCTCGCTCTACACAACACTCGGTAACACACTACAGCTAACCATACACATGGCCTCAAACACACACACTCTTGGGTTTTGTTACACATACCATTCTATAGTTATTAGTTAGCATTGTTATTATATATACATATTAATTCATATAACATTACTGCCCCTTTGTGTCTGTGCCGTCAACCCCCCCGGTCAAACATGACAGTATTTGTATGTGGCCCTTTAGTTGGAAAATATTTGGACACACCTGGTCAACTCTGGGAATTATAATGATTAAAATCATGTGGTTTTTACAAGTGATGACAGATGTAAACAAGAGCACGTGTTGTCCACTTTTGATGTAAAGGAGAGGTGTGGTTGCAATGTCCTACCTTGCAGGTGCCAGTCACCCCGGGCAGGCTGTTGCAGTCCCTCAGCGTGAACTTGACCTCCACGTAGACGCGCTGCGCCCCAGATCTGGGGATCCAGTCCGTCCTCAGCCAATTGTTCTGACTGGGCTCCAGGACGTTACACACCTGGTAGGTTCTGATGGGCACGTTCTTCTCGTCCATGATGCTCACCTCCTCCCACTGCCGAGGAAACACAAGTGTGCTGACGTCAGAATCGATTAGGTGGAACTTTATTGATGTTTCGGGCGTGCGCCCTCAGGGAAATTAAGGTTGCAACCGCAGCTTTCACTAAACTTTGAAATGCGCTTGTTGAGAAAAAGAAAAGAAAAAGGGACAATAAAATGTCATGTCCATCGACACTTTTTGATGTTATCGTTTGCTTTCATTAACTTCTTCTGACACTTGCAGGACTGTTAGAACTACAATCGTCGTTGCTATGACAACTTGCACAACAAGAAAGGTGATCTACATCTGAATTACACTCATTGCAGTCCAAACATATTTTAGTACCAGAACCTAAATGTATTTTGATACTTTTCTTAATAAACGGGACCACAAAAAAAAGGCCTTTTTGTCTTTATTTGAACAAACAATGTTAGTGTAGATGAAACATATGTTTATTATTGTTATTTAGTCCTTCAATAAAATGTTGAACATACTAGACAACTTGTCTTTTAGTAGTAAGTAAACAAACAAAGACTCCTAATTAGTCTGCACTAACATATTGTGTCATTTATACTCCTATTATTTATACACATTACGAGGGACAAACTGTAAAAAGGGATTATTAATAATATTTATTTATATCCGTTTATTTTCTCTTTTAACATATTCTATCTACACTTCTGTTAAAATGTAATAATCACTTATTCTTCTCTTCTTTGATGCGTTACACTAGTTCTGGATGATACCACACATTTAGGTATCGGCCCGATACAAAGTAGTTACAGGATGATACATTGGTCATATTCAAAGTCATCATGTGTCCAGGGACGTATTTACTGACTTTATGAACATAATATGATTTTTTTTTTAAAGGAAAAAAGATTTTGTGATAAAAAATATCGATGTAATCATAGTAGTATCGGCTAAATACGCTCTTGCACTTGGTATCATTACAGTGGATGTCAGGTGGCATTTGTTTACATTCAGGAGTGTAATCTTGCTGTTAGCGTTGAGCTATTGTATCCTCCTACGGTGTGTATTGAAGCCTGTTTAGCCATTCCTTGTCCTCCAGTGATAATGATACTTGTAAGAACCTTACTTTGTCGCCTTGCGTCCATTCTCCCTTTTCTGTCTACACACTGTGTCGGCTTGTAAGTACTCTGTGTGTGTGCGCTGCCTAACATTATTCTTCTCTTCTTTGATACTTTACATTAGTTTTGGATGATACCACACATTTAGGTATCGGCCCGATACCAAGTAGTTACAGGATGATACATTGGTCATATTCAAAGTCATCATGTGTCCAGGGACGTATTTACTGACTTTATAAAAATAATATGATTTTTTTTAAAAGGAAAAAAGATTTTGTGATAAAAAATATCAATGTAATCATAGTAGTATCGGCTAGATACGCTCTTGTACTTGGTATCATTACAGTGGATGTCAGGTGGCATTTGTTTACATTCAGGAGTGTTAGCTTGCTGTTAGCTATTTTATCCTCCTACGGAGTGTAGTGAAGCCTGTTTAGCTATTCCTCGTCCTCCAGTGATAATGCTACTTGTAAGAACCTTACTTTGTCGCCATGCGTCCATTCTCCCTTTTCTGTCTACACACTGTGTATGCTAGTAAGTACTTTGAGTGTGTGCGCTGCCTAACATTAATCTTCTCTTCTTTGATACTTTACATTAGTTTTGGATGATACCACACATTTAGGTATTGGTCCGATACCAAGTAGTTACAGGATCATACATTGGTGATTTTCAAAGTCCTCATGTGTCCAGGGACGTATTTACTGACTTTATAAACATATGATTTTTAAAAAAAGGAAAAAAGATTTTGTGATGATAAAAAAATATCGATATAATCATAGTAGTATCGACTAGATACGTTCTTGTACTTGGTATCATTACAGTGGATGTCAGGTGGCATTTGTTTACATTCAGGAGTGTTAGCTTGCTGTTAGTTATTTTATCCTCCTACGGTGTGTAGTGAAGCCTGTTTAGCTATTCCTCGTCCTCCAGTGATAATGCTACTTGTAAGGACCTTTGTCGCCATGCATCCATTCTCCCTTTTCTGTCTACACACTGTGTCTGCTTGTAAGTACTCTGTGTGTGTGCGCTACCCAACATTAGTCTTCTCTTCTTTGATACTTTACATTAGTTTTGGATGATACCACACATTTAGGTATCGGCCCGATACCAGGTAGTTACAGGATCATACATTGGTCATATTCAAAGTCCTCCTGTGTCCAATACCATCCTACAGTGAAGCGTGGTGGTGGCAGCATCATGCTGTGGGGTTGCTTCTCAGCGGAAAGAACTGGGAGACTAGTCGGGATCGAGGGAAAGGTGAATGCAGCAATGTACAGAGACATCCTGGTTGAAAACCTTTATCCAGAGCACTCTTGAACCCAGATTTGGGTGACGGTTCATCTTTCAACAGGACAACAACCCAAATCTGAAAATGGCTCGTGCCAACGCTTCCCATCACACCCGATGGAGTCTGAGAGATGCTGCAGAGAGGAATGGTAGAAAGTGCCCGAAGATAGGTGTGCCAAGCTTGTGGCATCGTATTCAAAAAAGACTTGAGGGTGTAAATGCTGCCAAAAGGTGCATCAACAAAGTGTTGACCCAAGGAATACTTAAGTACATATATACAAGTTGTAGAAAGTATAGCTGGGGGTATTGTGTGTAGAATTTTGAGGACAGCAACAAATGCATTCCATTTTGGAATAAGGCTGTAACAAAACAAAATGTGGAATAAGTGAAGTGTTGTGAATACTTTTTGGAAGCACTGAATTATGTACTGTGTGTTTAGCTTGTGTGCTACTGTGTGCTTAGCTGTTGTGGAGCTGCTTACCATCTGAAATAAAACAAGAAAAGACAAACTTTGTGTGCGTAATAGAGAACATTTACATGGTAATTAGCAGTTAACTAATGTTGGTACCTGGTGGGGACATTCCAAGTGAAGACCCCCCCTCTTTATTTGAAGACTAAAAAGTGAAACTAGCAATGTTATTAATAACCACTTTTTCTATGTTGTCCAAAAAGCGAGCGCTGCCAAGTCGAGACACTTTGAAAGGACGCTGCCAGCGGGGAAAGGAAACCCGGGAGGAAGAACCAAAAAAAAAACAAGCAAATGTCTTTAAAAATAAACCTTGCGAGCATGAAATTGTCTTTTGTTGTTCAATTTCATACGCCAGCCTCTCCAACGCTAAATCAATTTGAGGAAGAAAAAAAAATCAAAGCCAGCTGGGAAATAAATAATCATTTCAATAAAATATGTGACCCCAAGTTGACTTGATACAAAAAAGCCCGGACCAGACAGAATGTGGCTAGAAAAGAAAACCTGCACACATTCCACATGCTGCAGCGCTGTAGTTGTATTTTTTATTTATTTGTAGTCACATTTCCATGCAGGTGTCATTGTGCCAGTACAACAACATTTATACATATAATAAGCCAAAGTGTTTGCACGGGGAGGGAAAAACTGTTGGAATTGTGCCATTTGTTATCATAACATTGGTAATAAAAGTTAAAAATAGCGTCATATTTTGTGCGATTTCGTCTGGGGACTATAATATATTATGACTCGAATTTGTTTACAAGTAATAAAAAAAAAAAAAAAAACATATTTTGAATGTGTGGCGGTAATAAAAAAAATTAGGTGGCGTCTAAAAAAGAAACTGGAAATATTCCACATGCTGCAGCGATATAGCTGTATTTTTTATTTATTTATTTGTAGTCACATTTCCATGCAAGTGTCATTGTGCCCGAACAACTACATTTATACATATAATAAGCCAAAGTGTTTGTACGGGGAGGTAAAAACTGTTGGAATTGTGCCATTTGTTATCATAAGATTGGTAATAAAAGTTAAAAACAGCGTCATATTTTGTGCGATTTCATCTGGGGACTACAGTATATTATGACAATTTTTTTTTCAAGTAATAAAAAAAACAACAACCTTATTTTGAATGTGTGGCGGTAATAAAAAAAATTAGGTCGCGTCTAAAAAAAACCTGCACACATTCCACATGCTGCAGCGGTATAACTGTATTTTTTATTTTTTTATTTGTAGTCACATTTCCATGCAGGTGTCATTGTGCCAGTACAACAACATTTATACATATAATAAGCCAAAGTGTTTGCACGGGGAGGTAAAACCTGTTGGAATTGTGCCATTTCTTATCATAAGATTGGTAATAAAAGTTAAAAATAGCGTCATATTTTGTGCGATTTCGTCTGGGGACAACAATATATTATGACTTGTATTTGTTTACAAGTAATAAAAAAAAACAACAACCTTATTTTGAATATGTGGCGGTAATGAAAAAAAATTAGGTGGCGTCTAAAAAAGAACCTGCACACATTCCACATGCTGCAGCGGTATAACAGTATTGTTTTATTTATTTGTAGTCACATTTCCATGCAGGTGTCATTGTGCCAGTACAACAACATTTATACATATAATAACCCAAAGTGTTTGCACGGGAGGTAAAACCTGTTGGAATTGTGCCATTTGTTATCATAACATTGGTAATAAAAGTTAAAAATAGCGTCAGATTTTGTGCGATTTCTTCTGGGGACTACGATATATTATATGACTTGAATTTATTTAAGTAAAAAAAAAAGCCCTTATTTTGAAGGTGTGGCGGTAATGAAAAAAAATGCTGTGGCTTCTAAAAAAAGAACCTGTACACAGTCCACATGCTGCAGCGGTATAGTTGTATTTTTTATTTATTTGTAGTCACATTTCCATGCAGGTGTCATTGTGCCAGTACAACAACATTTATACATATAATAGGCCAAAGTGTTTGCACAGGGAGGTAAAAAGTGTTGGAATTGTGCCATTTGTTATCATAAGATTGGTAATAAAAGTTAAAAATAGCGTCATATTTTGTGCGATTTCGTCTGGGGACTATAATATATTATGACTTGAATTTGTTTTCAAGTAATAAAAGAAACCAACAACCTTATTTTGAATGTGTTGCGGTAATAAAAAAAAATTGGTTGCGTCTAAAAAAGAACCTGCACACATTCCACATGCTGCAGCGGTACAGCTGTATTTTTTATTTATTTGTACTCACATTTCCATGCAGGTGTCATTGTGCCAGTACAACAACATTTATACATATAATAAGCCAAAGTGTTTGCACAGGAAGCAAAACCTGTTGGAATTGTGCCATTTGTTAGCATAACATTGGTAATAAAAGTTAAAAATAGCGTCATATTTTGTGTGATTTCGTCTGGGGACTACAATATATTATGACAAATTTGTTTTCAAGTAATAAAAAAACCAACAACCTTATTTTGAATGTGTGGCGGTGATAAAAAAAAAATAGGTGGCATCTAAAAAAGAACCTGCACACATTCCACATGCTGCAGTGGTATAGCTGTATTGTTTTGTTTATTTGTCGTCACATTTCCATGCAGGTGTCATTGTGCCAGTACAACTACATTTATACATATAATAAGCCAAAGCGTTTGCACAGGAGGTAAAAACAGTTGGAATTGTGCCATTTGTTAGCATAACATTGGTAATAGAAGTTAAAAATAGCGTCAGATTTTGTGCGATTTCGTTTGGGGACTACAATATATTGACACATTTGTTTTCAAGTAATAAAAAAAAACAACCGTATTTCGAATGTGTGGCGGTAATAAAAAAAAATGCTGTGGCGTGTAAAAAAGAACCTGCACACATTCCACATGCTGCACGTCGCCTCCTGCTGGCATCACTATTCTGCAGCGGTATCTGAGTAGTTGCCACTCCACTATTTCCCCATGCGAGTGAATCCTGCAGCATCCATCTCCATGCAGGCCGACACGTGACTTGTCCCTAGACCCCCAAATGACGTCCCAGGCCCCCGACAACAGAAGTTCAAATGTTCTTATGTTCAGGCCCTTTTTTGTCAAACAAAACCCTGTTTTTTTTTAACAAAAACTGTTATTATTTCCAATTAAGAACGTTCAAAGTGAAATATTTTGATGTGAAATAGTTCAACAGTTCATAACATTGATTTTGGTTCTGCAATGTTTTTTTGAGCAATGCAAGTTTAAAAAAAAAACAAAAAAAATAACACATGCCAAAAATGTCTCAGGCATAAAAGTGTTTAAAGTAAGTCATTATTTTCTTTTCTTCAACACTTATCTAATACTTGATCAACTTCAGAACTATTTGTTAAATTAAATCTTAATCTTATGTTTGTTTGCCATTTTGTCAAATAAAACCCTGCTTTTTACGGCAAAGACACACTATTATAATGATAGATCTCTATCATTAAAGTGTTTAAAGTAAGTCATATTAAAAAAAAAAAAGGCAGTGAAGTTGTCATGTTGTGTAAATGTTAAATAAAAAGAGAATACAATGATTTGCAAATCCTTTTCAACTTTTATTCAATTGAATAGACTGCAAAGACAACGTATTAAAATGTTCAAACTGGTAAACTTTGTTAGTTTTTGCAAATATTAGCTCATTTGGAATTTGATGCCTGCAACGTGTTCTAAAAAAGCTGGCACAAGTGACAAAAAAGAGTGAGAAAGTTGAGGGATGCTCGTCAAACACGTATTTGGAACATCCCACAGGTGAACAGGCTAATCGGGAACAGGTGGGTGCCATGATTGGCTATAAAAGCAGCTTCCATGAAATGCTCACTCATTCACAAACGAGGACGGAGCGAGGGTCACCACTTTGTCAACAAATTCCTGAGCAAATTGTTTAAGCAAGCAGCTATTGCAAGGAATCTAAGCATTTCATCATCTACGCTACATAACCTGGACTAATCACTCCACTTAAGCGGCAAGGCTGAAAACCAACATTGAATGCCTGTGACCTTGGATCCCACAATCAGCACTGCATCAAAAAGCGACATCAGTGTGTAAAGGATATCACCACATGGGACACTTGAGAAAAGCACTGTCAGTAACTGCAGTTGGTCGCTACATCTGTAAGTGCAGGTTAAAACTCTACTATGCAAAGCCAAAGCCATTTATCAACAACACCCAGAAACGATTTTCTGGGCCTGGAGCTCATCTAAAATAAATGAATGCAAAGTGGAAAACTGTTCTGAGGTCTGACGAGTACACATTTCTATTTGTTTTTTGGAAACTGGACCCAAGAGGAAAAGAACCATCCGGACTGTTCCAGGGTGAAAGTGTAAAAGGCAGCATGTGTGATGGTATGGGGGTGTATTAGTGGCCAAGGCATGGGTAACTTACACATCTGTGAAGGCACCATTGATGCTGAAAGGTACATAAAGCTATTGGAGCAACATATGTTGCCATCCACGCAACAATAGCATGGACGCCCCTGCTTATTTCAGCAAGACAATGCCAAGGGGGGTGGCATGTGTGCATTGAACCCTGATCAATATGTCATCAGGGCTGATTATGTCCGTTAGCTAATCATGGCTCACGGCACACATCCATTAGTGAATTGATGATTAGGGAAGTGTGTGTGTGTGTGTGTGTGTGTGTACTCGACAAAATGACAGTTTGATTCTTCAATATCAGCCGACATATTTATTGGACTCACGATCAGGGCGCAGGCCCGGCTTGTTAGCGTGTAGGTCAGTGGCGTCTCCCTGGAGCCTTTGAGCAAGGCACCGCAGGGTTTATTTGTCACGTCAAACTTTTCTTGCACGACTCGCCGCTCTATTTCTTCATGTCGAGTCGTTTTTGCAGCGGCTCAACTAAACTGTGGTGGGTTTTATAGGTTCATTTTCACTTTCACTTTCAGTACAATGTGATGCTTCACATATTTGCACTTGTTTCATCACAGCAGGTCCGAAAAGGAGTAAGAAGAAGCAGAGCTCATTTAATTCTACCCTTTTTCATACCATAGCAGTTTTATCCCATGTCTTTGTTTTCTGTAACAGAACAGTGGATAAATCAATAATATACCATAGTAAGAAAAGTAATATTAA
>NC_084624.1:48226925-48239425 GCF_033978795.1 Nerophis ophidion
ACATATTGAAGAGTTGGCATTTCCAGGGAAACCAGACAATTGGTTTGGAACTTGGGAAAGTGTTAGTTCGAATGTCCATGATAAGAGGAATTATTATATTCTGTTTTATATGCCAAGAATCAATCAATGTTTAATTATATAGCTCTAAATCACAAGTGTCTCAAAGGGCTGCACAAGCCACAGCCTCAGTACAGAGGCCACAAAAGGGCAAGGAAAAACTCACAACTCATTGGGACGTCGATGTGAATGAATATGAGAAACCTTGGAGAGGACTGCAATTTTTTGGAAATTCCCATTGAAATCAATGCGACATTCTTCAAATTTCCACAAACACCACATTTTACAGCGGATTCAAACTGCGCCAACTTCAAACTGTTCAGCCTATTCGGGAATCACGGGAATCCTCGAAAAAAAAAAAAAATCATAATTCCAGGTTTACCAGGACATTTTTCCCCATTTGAAATGATATGGCCATTTTTCAAACTTCCACCATTTCCACATTTTTTTAACCGATTCAAACTATTTCACCTTCAACACATTCCACCACTCTGGAAATTCAAAATTTCTCCAAGTTACAAAAAAAATAAAAATAAAATAAAATTAATAAATCAGGATTTTCCAGAATTCCTGGTTTTCCAAAGCCCTATTTCCACCCTTTTTTTCTGGCGACTACGCCTTCATCATTTTTTTTAACCGATCCACCGTCCAAACATTCTTCTTAATCAGGTTTTTTTAACTGGAAAAATTCCTGTTGTTTTCCGAAGAGTGTGTGTCGATCATTTAAAAAGGAAAGGAAATTCCAGGAACTCCATAATACCATTTTTCAATTGAAAATGTTACTTCTTCAACATTTCTCCACCCATTTGAAAAATCCCAACACCAACCATTTCAGCTCATTTAGACCATTCAAGTTTGTTTAAACATAAAACAATTCCTGCTTTTCCCCATATTCCCAAATCAATGGGAATTCCCAAATTTTTGGAAATTGCCATTGAAAGCAACGGGACATTCTTTACATTTCCACAACTCCCACACTTTACATCTGATCCAAACTGTTCCAACATCAAAATATTCAACCTATTTGGGAATCACAGGCTTTCCCTTGACAAATTCCAAAAATTCCCAGAATTCTAGGTTTTCGGGGACATTTTTCCACATTTAAAATGAATGGGCCATTTTTCAAAATTCCACCTATTCCACATGTTTCAACCGATTCAAACTCGTCCACCTTCAACACATTCCACCATTCTGGACATTCAAATTTTCTCCAAGTTAAAAGAAAAAAAAAAAATCAGGATTTTCCAGAATTCCTGGTTTTCCAAAGCCCTATTTCCACCCTTTTTTTCTGGCGACTACGCCTTCATCATTTTTTTTAACCGATCCACCGTCCAAACATTCTTCTTAATCAGGTTTTTTTAACTGGAAAAATTCCTGTTGTTTTCCGAAGAGTGTGTGTGTGGATCATTTAAAAGGAAAGGAAATTCCAGGAACTCCATAATACCATTTTTCAATTGAAAATGTTACTTCTTCAACATTTCTCCACCCATTTGAAAAATCCCAACACCAACCATTTCAGCTCATTTAGAACATTCAAGTTTGTTTAAACATAAAACAATTCCTGCTTTTCCCCATATTCCCAAATCAATGGGAATTCCCAAATTTTTGGAAATTGCCATTGAAAGCAACGGGACATTCTTTAAATTTCCACAACTCCCACACTTTACATCTGATCCAAACTGTTCCAACATCAAAATATTCAACCTATTTGGGAATCACAGGCTTTCCCTTGACAAATTCCAAAAATTCCCAGAATTCTAGGTTTTCCGAGACATTTTTCCACATTTAAAATGAATTGGCCATTTTTCAAACTTCCACCTATTCCACATGTTTCAACCGATTCAAACTCGTCCACCTTCAACACATTCCACCATTCTGGAAATTCAAATTTCCTTTTCTACAAGTTAAAAAAAAAAAAAGTCCAGAATTTTCCAGAATTTCTCGTTTTCCAAAGCTCAATTTCCACCCTTTTTTTCTGGCGACGACTCTTTCCACATTTTTTAAATCATTTTAAACGTTCCACCGTCAGAACATTCTTCTTAAGACAAAAAACTGTTTTTTTGAACTGGAAAAATTCCAAATTTTCCCGAAATTCCTGGATTTTCTTAATACCATTTCTCAATTCAACATGTTACTACTTCAACATTTCACCACCCATTTGAAAAATCCCAACACCAACCATTTCAACTCGTTCAGACCATTCAAGTTTGTTTTTATCATTTTCAAAAAAAATTCCCGCTTTTCCCAATATTCCCAATTTTTGGGGAAATTCACATGGAAATTAACAGGACATTTTTCAAATTTCCACAACTCCCAAATCTAATTCAAATTGTTCCAACTTCAAGATATTCAGCCTGTTTGGGAATTGTGTGTTCTATTTCAACAATTCTAAAAAACTTCCAGGATTTCAGTTCACTTTCAGCATTGGAGCGTCCACATGCAGTTCTTTCAGGGATTGTCTAGTTTACTATTAATGCATTATTTTTACACTTTCATTTTAAAATGAACAATTTGTTACTTACATGGAAGTGTGGACTCAGAACATCGGTCTCAAAAGGAAGACTGACCCAGCACTGAAGGAGGCACCCAGGTGAACTTAATAGAACTAATTAGGCGAGGAACAGGTGTGCTGAAAAGGAGGTGGAACAGAAAGTAAAGATACTGCAAAACTTAGATGCCAAACAGGAAACGCTGACAAAATAAGAGCACCAGGCCAGGAAGTGATTGTAAAACCCAGGAAAACCCAAACATAACCAAACTCTCAGTTCATACTGTTTGTTTACAGTAGAAATTACAATAAAATATGTTTTAATTAAGAGTAAATAAACGTGATTTCAATATTGATTCGAAATAAAGGGGACCAGAAACGATGTAATTATTGTCTTTATTGTAACAAACATGTTAGTGTAGATGAAACATATGTTTATTATTGTCATTTAGTCCTTCAATAAAATGTTGAACATACTAGACAACTTGTCTTTTAGTAGTAAGTAAACAAACAAAGACTCCTAATTAGTCTGCACTAACATATTGTCTCATTTATACACCTATTATTTTATACACATTGTGAGGGACAAACTCTAAAAAATTAATTATTAATCCACTTGTTCATGTACTGTTAATATCTGCTTATTTTCTGTTTTAACATGTTCTTTCTACACTTCTGTTCAAATGTAATAATCACTTATTCTTCTCTTCTTGGTAGTAGTTGCAGGATCACACAATTAAAATATATTACCTAATAAAGCAATGATAATATGGTTAAAAAAATACTGATGTAAAGGGTAGGTGTCGACCTAACATGTTCTATCTACACTTCTGTTCAAATGTAATAATCACTTATTCTTCTCTTCTTGGTAGTAGTTGCAGGATCACACAATTAAAATATATTACCTAATAAAGCAATGATAATATGGTTAAAAAAATACTGATGTAAAGGGTGGGTGTCGACCTAACATGTTCTATCTACACTTCTGTTCAAATGTAATAATCACTTATTCTTCTTTTCTATGACACTTTACATTAGTTTTGGATGATACCACACATCTAGGTATCGATGTAATACCAAGTAGTTACAGGATCATACATTGGTCATATTCAAAGTCCTCAAGGACATATTTCCTGACTGAATTTAAAAAAGAAAGGGAAAAAAAATCAATGTAACCATAGAGGTATCGACTCGATACGCTCTTGTACTTGGTATCATTACTGTGGATGTCAGGTGTAGATCCACCCATGGTGTTTGTTTGCATTCAGGAGCGCTAGCTTTTGTGAGCAGTGAGCTATTGTGGTGTGTAGTGATGCATGTTTAGCTATTTCTCGTCCTCCAGTGATAATGCTACTTGTAAGAAACTTACTTTATTTGTCACCATGGAGGCCAGGATGTCACCATGTGACAACACGTCATGCCCGTTAAAATAAAAATAAATACGTAATGGGAAGCAGTACTTTTTGTACAGAGTATAGTACGGTTTTAGTACTATACTAGTACCGGTATACCGTCGAAAAACACGCTCTTTTATTTTCAATTTTAATGATTTTAGTAAATCAGGCTCTATGTACTGGCCCCCATCTTGCTTCCTGTTGTTTTCTTCCACAATGAAGCTATGTCGATACGGTGCTAGGCATCCTAACGAGCATCTGGCGCTTTGAGGCGCCAAAGTAAAAAAAAAACGAAAAACGATTCCCGCTTTCCAAGTGCCACTCTCCCGCCATCCGCCATAAAACCACTTTCAGCTTTCTTTCTTCCCCGATGCCACGATCCACTGCGTGATCACAAAGGCCCGATGAACGTGATTCGGCCGTATCGGCCAATGGCGTGCAGGCTTGGCGGCGCAGGTGGGCGGGACCAGCGTCACATGGCTCCCTTGTCTTCGCTCGTTTGTCTCGCCAAAGTTTTGATTGATGACCGTTGGGATGCTGTCCTATTCTCCTGTCAGATCGGCAAGTCTCTGGAGGAGAGGCGGGGGTCCCCGGCGGGCCCGCTACTTTAAGTTTGGCCCCTTAGCACTTTGTTCGGCTGGGGTCCCCAGATGGCCGCTGCCCACACATCTGTATTGTGACTCCAAAGCCAATCCTGCTACATGCGTACCTCTTGAAATGTGACGGAGATCCAGACAGGGATGAAAGACACAAACGTGTGAATGTGTGCCCAAGAAAAGCCCGAGGGATGCGAGGCGTGTGGGCGGCCACAAAAAGAGCGGGGACGGCGTTCTTCCAGGGAAGAGCCGATTGGCTGGGTGTGTGTCGGTGGACTGGGGGGTGGGGGGGTGTTTGAAGAAGGATCTTCGCTCAAAGCCTGACTAAATATATTCCTGGAGCTCTCAGTCAGCCGGCAGTCCAACACGGTGGGAGAGATGCTGTTTACAAGGTGCTGTCACAAGTTGGGGGGTACCAAAGTAGATTAAAGCTGCAAGCAGCGTTGGTCGGGTCCGCCTTTGGCTGCTGCCCCCGAGACCCACGGCCGGATAAGCGTTAGAAGACGCCTTGGAGCCACTATTTTGAGAATCTAATGCATTGTGAAAGTAATGCAGTTGTTGTATTGAAGTGAAAATATCAAACTTCCTGTTGATTTTTGCTAAAGTATGTTAATTATTAAAATGTAGGTCTAAGTGAGACCTACATAGTGGTTTTTGTTTCATGTCTCTCTGACATTCCTACCGGAAGTTACAAGCAGTTTTGTCTGTGTTTTCTTCCTAGGAGCAGTTTGTCCGTGTTGTATTCCTAGCGGGGCGGTAGAGCGCAATTTTGAGTTTTGAGGTTAGGTTTTTTCATCAGATCGCAATTTTTGCCAGACCTGATGTGTGTGTCAAGTTTGGTGAGTTTAGAAGCATTTTAAGGGGGTCAAATAACAGCTCAAAGAGGCAAAAATGACATTTTTTAGGAGACTTTGCACAGGGGTTCTTTGAAGGCGCGTAAAATCAGAACCTGAGAACTTATCAAAACTCTGTTCTATACTTTTAATCAGAAGGTTTCAATCTCGCTCCTGTGCGAGTTTGAAGCCAAAACAACAAACGCACTCAGAGGAGATAATGTTTGAAGAAAGGTGACCGGTTTTTACAAAACTTTTGTTTTGAAGGGGGGATGGCAAACTTCCTGCTGATTTCTGTTGGGGGTTGTCAATCTATGAAATGTAGGTCTAAGCGAGACCTACATAGAGGTTTTTGTTTCATGTCTCTCCGACATTCTTACCGGAAGGTACAAGCAATTTTGTCTGTGTTTTCTTCCTAGGAGCAGTTTTTTCAGTGTTTTATTCAAAAATAGCGCTAGAGCGCAATTTTGAGTTTTGGGGTTTGGTTTTTTCATTAGATCGCAATATTCGCCAGTCCTTATGTGTGCGCCAAGTTTGGTGACTTTTCGAGCGCCGAGGAGCAGGCGAGGCAGGCGTGAACCTGATTAGCACATTGTGGAGGTTTCTTCCTAGCGGGTTCTGCTGATCACATGCGTGTACGGGAGACCAGCGTTCAGAGTTCAGTTTTAATGAACATCAAATACATGGGTACGAGTCTCGACTTTTCAGTCCGGTTCTTTCGTGTCGGTTCTCTCCATCTCTCCAAGTCCTCCCTCCCGCTACTGATGAAGACAACAGGTGATTAGACAACTACGCCCAGCTGGGCAATCTAATCACCTGTCAGCTGGCACACCACGCCCCCCTCCACAAACACAATCACGTTTCATCGAACATAAATTAACGTTTTTACCCTGGGTAACAACGTTACGTATATGTATTGTTGCATTTGGACAACTGTATTGTTGATAATAGAGGCCATTATTGTTATTATTCGTTATCAGTTGTCATATATATATTATTTGTATTGTTAGGGTAATAATGTTCATTGTCATTTCTGTATTATTATTTATTTCACTAACTGCTTTTTTGCTATCACTTTTACCATATTTGTACATATCCTTATTGCTGATGTTGCTCTATTGTTGTTGTTGTTGTAATTGTTGTGTTTGCTGTTGTTTGTGTCGCTGTCTTATCCCCGCAATATATATGTATATATATATATATATATATATATATATGAAAAGTGGCAATAAATACTGATAAAGTTGAGGAATGCTCATCAAACACTTATTTGGAACATCCCACAGGTGTGCAGGCTAATTGGGAACAGGTGGGTGCCATGATTGTCGAACAGTTTTAGAACAACATTTCTCAACGAGCTATTGCAAGGAATTTAGGGATTTTACCATCTATAGTCAGTAAAATAGTCAAAATGTTCAGAGAACCTGGAGAAATCACTGCACGTAAGCGATTATATTACAGACCTTTGATCCCTCAGGCGGTACTGCATCAAAAACCGACATCAGTAAGTAAAGGATATCACCACATGGGCTCAGGAAAACTTCATAAAACCACTGTCAGTAACTACAGTTGGTTGCTACATCTGTATGTGCAAGTTAAAACTCTACTATGCAAAGCGAAAGCCATTTATCAACAACACCCAGGAACGTCGCCGGCCTCGCTGGGCCCGAACTCATCTAAGATGGACTGATGCAAAGTGGAAAAGTGTTCTGTGGTCTGACGAGTCCACATTTCTAATTATATTTGGAAACTGTGGACGTGGTGTCCTCCGGAACAAAGAGGAAAATAACCATTCGGATTGTTATAGGGGCAAAGTTGAAAAGCCAGCATCTGTGATGGTATGGGGGTGCATTAGTGCCCAAGGCATGGGTAACTTACACATCTGTGAAGGCACCATTAATGCTGAAAGGTACATACAGGTTTTGGAACAACATATTTTGTCATCCAAGCAACGTTATCATGGACGCCCCTGCTTATTTCAGCAATGCAATGCAAATCCACGTGTTACAACAGCGTGGTTTCGTAGTAAAAGAGTGCGGGTAATTTCCTGGCCCGCCTGCAGTCCAGACCTGTCTCCCATGGAAAATGTGTGGCGCATTATGAAGCGTAAAATAGGACAGCGGAGACCCTGCCCGGACTGTTGAAGGACTGAAGCTCTACATAAAACAAGAATGGGAAAGAATTCCACTTTCAAAGCTTCAACAATTAGTTTCCTCAGTTCCCAAACGTTTATTGAGTGTTGTTAAAAGAAAAGGTGATGTAACACAGTGGTGAACATGCCCTTTCCCAACTACTTTGCAGCCATGAAATTCTAAGTTAATTATTATTTGCAAAAAAATTAAAATAAACAAAGTTTCTGAGTTTGAACATCAAATATGTTGTCTTTGTAGCATATTCAACTGAATATGGCTTGAAGATGATTTGCCAATCATTGTATTCTGTTTATATTTACATCTAACATGATGTACCAACTCGGGGTTTGTAAGACTAATACTTCATTGTTGAAGTGAGGCTGGCGGTGCTTCCAAAAGTGTCTTTGTGTGAGTTGAGGTAAGTGTGAAGGCTTTTATTGTTCCACTCCTCCTTATCTTGCCTTGGCGGTGAGCCTGGACCTTGTTCTCCCCTCGGCGATGTGACCTGAATCCTCGGATAAGAGACCACCCTAAAAATACTGCTCTCCTCTCCTCTCTTGCCCTCACCTCTGCTGGCGTACAGTATCCTCAGGAGTCCAAGATGTGGGCTCTGCAAGACTCAAAAAATAAGTAAAATAAAATAAAAATCCCTCCGGGCACCTTGTGATGTCGCAAAAAGGACATTATTGTTCCCAAGCCCTCGCCGTTTTGTCTTCTCTTCCGACTTTTTGCCCGGGCCTGACCAGCACTGGTTTAAGTCAGACTGTTACATCACAAGTTTTCTTAGCGTTTTCTTTTTTTTTTCCCACAATAATTCCTGCTCACCCCCGCAAGAACCCACACTGTGGAGCGGCAGGGCAGATGGGATGTGGGAGGAGATGGAGCGGACACCAGCTTACTAATATTTCCACATCAAAGTCATTTAGCAGAGCTGCTAACAATCTACCTGCTCCTTTGTCTGCTTCTACTTCTTGGACTGTCAGAGGGAAGTACAACATCCTGTTTTGAAGTGTGAGACTAACGCATTTTGACAGCTGAGAAATTGTTACAGATTTTATAAGAAAGAAGTCGACACCTTTTGAGAAAACACTACTTTTAGTAAAAAAAAAATATATATATGAATGTATATATATAGATATATATATATGTAAAAAAAAAAAAATATATATATATATATGTATATATACATATATACATATATATATATACATATACATATATACATACATACATATATTTTTTACTAAAAGTATATATATATATATATATATGTATAAATGTATAATTAAAATAAAATAAATATATATACAGAAATATTTATATGTATATACACATTACATTTATATATATGTATGTATATACATATATATCTAAATACATACAGAAATATGTATATGTATGTATAATATATATATATATATATATATATACACTGTGTATATATATGTATACATATATGTACATATATATATGTACATGTATATATATATATGTATTATATATATATATATATATAAATGATATATATATGTGTGTTTATATATGTATATATATATATATATAAATGTATAAGTGTATATACATACATATATATATACACATATATAAATATATATATATGTTTTTTTTTTTTTTACTAAAAGCAGTCCTCAAAATGTGTCGACTTTTTTCTTTTAAAATCGGGAACAATTTCTCATATTCTTTCAGTTTCTGTACTGTTGCAAGATTTTCTCATAAAATGATCACTTTTATTCATGTAAAATGATCACATTTTAATGCAAAAATGATGACATTTGTCATATAAAATTGTGACTTTTATCACAATATTGCCAAATTTCTTTGTCCTTCTTGTAAAATAGTGACATTTTTAGAGTAAAATGATGACTTTTGTAATCATTTTGCCAAGTAAAATGTAGATTGTTATTTTAGTTTGTATTTAAGTTTTCTTATAAAATTTTGAAGTTCTTTATAAAATTGGTAACATCTTAAACTTTTCTTGTAAAATTGCAACTTTTATCAAGTACAATTCCAACTTGTGTCATAACATTGCACAAATGTTCTGTTTGTCTTGTAAAATTTTGACTCGCGTTGAGTAAAATGATAACTTTTATTATAATACTGCCAAAATTCAGATTTTTTTCTTGTGAAATTGTGACTTTTTTCCTGTGAAATTCCAACTCATTTTTCACAACAAGCTTTTTTATATTTGCACAGTATGTATATATTATTCATGTTGTAAATACACATCTTTATATATCTAGAAAGGCTGCTCCTAAAGAGGGAGGCTTTTGTCTCAGGTCTCAAGGAGCTATGACGTGTGTGTGTGTGTGTGTGTGTAAGTAAATAATGAAAAATAATAATTACAAACTAAATATAAAAAAAAACACTAAAATCAGTCTTTTTTTCTCACAATGTGTAGAATTTTTTCTTATAAAATTGGGAACAATTTTTCATATTCTTTTTGTGTCTGTAATATGATTACTTCTTTTATGTGAAATTATTACTTTTACTATTTTAATGCAAAATGGTGACATTTGTCGTATACAATTCAGATTTGTATCAGAATATTGCAAAATAGTGACATGTTTTGAGTAAAATGATGTTTGTCATCATTTTGCTAAGTAAAATTCAGATTATTGTTATGTTGATGCCAAAATGTTTACGTTTTCTTATAAAACTGTGACTTGGTCAAGTAAAATGACGACTCTTTTCATAAAATTGCCAACATATTACGCTTTTCTTGGCAAACTGCGACTGTTATTAAGTAAAATTCCAACGTTTATCATAATATTGCACAAATGTTCAGTTTTTCTTGTCAAATTTTGACTTGTGTTGAGTAAAATTATTACTCTTATTAAAATACTGCCAAAATTCTACGTTTTTCTTGGGGGAAATGTGACCTTTCTCTTGTGAAATTGTAACTCATTTTTCACAGCAAGCTTTTTTCTATTGGCACAGTGTGTGTGTGTGTGTGTGTGTGTGCGTGATTGCATGAGTGTGTGTGCGTGCGTAAGTAAATAATGAAAAATGATAATTACAAACTGAATATTAAAAAAAAAAACACTAAAATCAGTCTTTTCTCACAATGTGTCGACTTTTTTCTTGTAAAATTGGGAGCAATTTTTTCATATTCTTTGTGTCTGTAATATTGCAATATTTTCTCTTAAAATGATTATTTCTTTTATGTGAAATTATTACTTTTACTATTTTAATGCAAAATGGTGACATTTGTCATATACAATTCAGATTTGTAATCAGAATATTGCAAAATAGTGACATTTGTGGAGTAAAACGATGACGTTTGTCATTTTGTTAAGTAAAATTCTGATTATTGTTATGTTGATGCCAAAATGTTTACGTTTTCTTATAAAATTGTGACTTTGTCAAGTAAAATGACGACTCTTTTCATAAAATTGCCAACATATTATGCTTTTCTTGGCAAACTGCGACTGTTATTAGGAAAAATCCCAACTTTTACATAATATTGTACACATTTTTAGTTTTTTTTGTCAAATTTTGACTAGTGTTCAGTAAAATGATTACTCTTATTAAAATACTGCCAAAATTCTAAGTTTTTCTTGTGGAAAATGTGACCTTTTTCTTGTGAAATTCCAATTCATTTTTCACAACAATTTTTTTTATATTTGCAAAGTATGTATATATTATTCATGTTGTAAATACACTTCTTTATATATCTAGAAAGCAAGGTTCTAAAGAGGGAAGCTTTTTCCAATGGTCTCAGGAAGGTAACAAAGAGTGTGTGTGTGTGTGTCTACCCCCCTGCCTTCCTTTAAAGCCACACCCACGCAGGTGAGCAGAAGGGTCTTACGTGGGTGGACAACTCAATGGTGATCCTTTCTCCCCCCCCTCCAAAAGCCCCCCCCCCCCTCGCCCACGGGTGTTGCAGAGAAGGAGGAGGAGGAGGCTGAGGCCCTCAGGAGCATCGTTGCTGGACAGCACTCTGACATCGTTGTAGAAGCCACACATGATGTTATATTCACTAAAAAAACATGGAAAGTAAGTTTCCACCACAAGGGAAAGGGTGAAAAGCTCTCCTCTTTTCTGATATGTTAATATGTTAATATTAACATATTTTCAAAGAGTGGCATCAAGAATGTCCCCTGAGGGACTAATGCAGCTCAGGCTTCCTCCATATCCCAGAAAATATGATTTTTACTGCAGCAAGTTTTGTGTTTTGTGTTTTTCTACTCTGCCCTGCTTACTGGATTATTTGTAGGAATACAACTTCTGTTCATTAGCACAATGAAAAAGTCCATTTGTAAAAGTATGGATTTTAAAGCCAATATTTGAGTTGGATATGATGTTCTTGCATCATTCCCAGCTAAAAGATTTGTTACATTTAACAAGTAGAAAAATAATTGAGTTATTTAGGAAGTCAATCAATCAATCAATGTTTATTTATATAGCCCCAAATCACAAATGTCTCAAAGGACTGCACAAATCATTACGACTACAACATCCTCGGAAGAACCCACAAAAGGGCAAGGAAAACTCACACCCAGTGGGCAGGGAGAATTCACATCCAGTGGGACGCCAGTGACAATGCTGACTGTGAGAAACCTTGGAGAGGACCTCAGATGTGGGCAACCCCCCACCCCTCTAGGGGACCGAAAGCAATGGATGTCGAGCGGGTCTAACATGATACTGTGAAAGTTCAATCCATAGTGGCTCCAACACAGCCGCGAGAGTCCACAGGAAACCATCTCAAGCGGATCAGCAGCGTAGAGATGTCCCCAACCGATACAGGCGAGCGGTCCATCCTGGGTCCCGACGAGCGGTCCATCCTGGGTCTCGACTCTGGACAGCCAGTACTTCATCCATGGTCATCGGACCGGACCCCCTCCACAAGGGAGGGGGGGGGACATAGGAGAAAGAAAAGAAGCGGCAGATCAACTGGTCTAAAAAGGAGGTCTATTTAAAGGCTAGAGTATACAGATGAGTTTTAAGGTGAGACTTAAATGCTTCTACTGAGGTAGCAT
>NC_084624.1:48244425-48286925 GCF_033978795.1 Nerophis ophidion
TTATTAAATAGAGTTCGGTGTCTAGCAGGACCGATAATCAGCATTTCCGTTTTTTTGGCGTTGAGTTGCAAAAAGTTAGCGGACATCCATTGTTTAATTTCATTAAGACACGCCTCCAGCTGACTACAATCCGGCGTGTTGGTCAGCTTTAGGGGCATGTAGAGTTGGGTGTCATCAGCATAACAGTGAAAGCTAACACCGTATTTGCGTATGATGTCACCTAGCGGCAACATGTAGATGCTGAAGAGTGCAGGGCCAAGGACCGAACCCTGGGGAACTCCACACGTTACCTTAACGTAGTCCGAGGTCACATTGTTATGGGAGACACACTGCATCCTATCAGTAAGATAAGAGTTAAACCAAGACAGGGCTAAGTCTGACATACCAATTCGTGTTTTGATACGTTCTAATAAAATATTATGATCGACGGTATCGAAAGCAGCGCTAAGATCGAGGAGCAGCAACATAGATGACGCATCAGAATCCATCGTTAGCAATAGATCATTAGTCATATATATATATATATATATATATATATATATATATATATATATATATATATATAAAAAATATATAAAATGTATGTATATATTAGGGCTGTGAATCTTTGGATGTCCCACAATTCAATATCGATTCTTGGGGTCATGATTCGATAATATATCGATTTTTTCGATTTGATTCGATTCTCGATTCAAAAGGATTGTGTATTCATTCAATAAATGGGATTTCAGCAGGATCTACCCCAGTCTGCTGACATGCTGGCAGAGTAGTAGATTTAAATAAAAAAAAAAAAAACTTTTATAATTGTAAAGGACAATGTTTTATCAACTGATTGCAATAATGTAAATTTGTTTGAACTATTAAACAAACCAAAAATCTGACTTCTTTTATCTTTGTGAAAACATTGGACACAGTGTGTTGTCCAGCTTATGAGATGCCATGCAAGTGTAAGCCACTGTGACACTATTGTTCTTTTTTATTATTATCATAAATGTCTAATGATAATGTCAATGAGGGATTTTTAATTACTGCTATGCTGAAATGATAACTAATATTGATACTGTTGTTGATGATATTCACTACTTTTGGTTTGTTCTGTGTGGTGTTTGTGTCTTTATTGCAGTTCTTGTGATGTTTAGGTGGCATTGTGGCGTGTGTTTGCATTCTCGTGGTGCAGCGGAGATGGAACACAGCGTAAAAGATTTATTTCTGACTACAAAATCAAACTAATAACAAAAACACTTGCACTATGGACAAACCAACAGAACTCAGCGTAGGAGCTAGAAAGAACAGAAATTGCTAGTATCTAAACTAGGGACAAGGAAATAAAATAGTCTGGAAGCTAAAACAAATAACAAAAGTACTTTACCACAATGTGGGAATGTGACGTCATCTGTTGCGTGAGGCAAACTATAGTCCGAGAACGAAAGGCAAACAAAGACAGGCAGCAATCATCAGGGGCAGGTGCGCGTGATCAAAAACCAGAAACAGGTGACACTAAATGCGTAACTAGGCAACCGAAACAAACCAGGAACTAAAGACGTCGAATACAAAACAGGCTGTGATAACAAAACCAGAATATGACATGGTCCAAGACTTGGACATGACAGTTCTGAGTGTTGCTGGCTCAGGTTTGGTTTTGGAATTGGATTGCATTGTTTTGGTATTGTTGTGTAATGGTTTGTTGGATTGATTAAAAAAAAAAAAAAAAGTTTTTTTAAAATGAGAATCAATTCTGAATCGCACAACGCAAACCATTCGATTGTATTTGAATCGATTTTTTCCCCCCACCCCTAGTACATATATACACACACACGCCACACACTATCATATATATATATCATAGTGTGCATTTTTCTTTTCTTTTACTAAAATAGGGACTTCTGTTGAGGCCGGAACCAATTATTCATGTTTACATGGATTCTTATGAGGAACTCTGCTTCACTGAACTAACTTTTCAGTTTACAAAACATGTTCAACAAGAACCCACAATCATTGATTGCAAGAAAAAGAAAGCAAAAAGCAGTTTGCAGAACGATGTGTTTGACCATCAGCGTTGTCATGGCGACCAACAACAACAACAACTAGTGTTGCATGGTCACTTTAGCACAGGCTCCATTTTTACGCAACTTCATATTATCACTTAACTTGTAATACACTGACACACACGACATTTAAGCAAAGGTAACTGGAATCCATTGTGCTGTGACAGACGTTTGCCCTTTTCTAGAAGCCCCCGGAGTGTATTTTCTCCAACACCTAGCGCCCCCCTTTGGCCAGAGAGGGTAAGCATGGCTGACGTGGTAGGGCCAGGAGGGAAGGTGCTAAGTGTTGACGTGGGGGAGGGCAGAAGTCAGGATGACAACACAGTGAGTCACCATCACTGTCATCCAGTACAAAGTCAACTCATGTTCATGGAACTCAACACAACTCAGGAAGATAGAAACAAGTATGCAAACTTTGTTGTTACACAACTCAGTACAGTCAACTCTAAGGATGTCCTATGTCTTGTTTAACAACACATGATGTGTCTGTAACAGCCTACTATCACAGTGACTTTAAAAGTCTTATATAAGTGTTATAATGAAGACAACACATGATGTAAGTGTCTATATTAGCCTACTATCAAAATAACTTTAAAAGTCTTATATAAGTGTTATAATGAAGACAACACATGATGTGTCTATATTAGCCTACTATCAAAATGACTTTAAAAGTCTTATATAAGTGTTATAATGAAGACAACACATGATGTAAGTGTCTGTATTAGCCTACTATCAAAATGACTTTAAAAGTCTCATATAAGTGTTATAATGAAGACAACACATGATGTAAGTGTCTATATTAGCCTACTATCAAAATGACTTTAAAAGTCTCATATAAGTGTTATAATGAAGACAACACATGATGTAAGTGTCTATATTAGCCTACTATCAAAATGACTTTAAAAGTCTTATATAAGTGTTATAATGAAGACAACACATGATGTAAGTGTCTATATTAGCCTACTATCAAAATGACTTTAAAAGTCTCATATAAGTGTTATAATGAAGACAACACATGATGTGTCTATATTAGCCTACTATCAAAATGACTTTAAAAGTCTTATATAAGTGTTATAATGAAGACAACACATGATGTAAGTGTCTATATTAGCCTACTATCAAAATGACTTTAAAAGTCTCATATAAGTGTTATAATGAAGACAACACATGATGTGTCTATATTAGCCTATTATCAAAATGACTTTAAAAGTCTTATATAAGTGTTATAATGAAGACAACACATGATGTAAGTGTCTATATTAGCCTACTATCAAAATGACTTTAAAAGTCTTATATAAGTGTTATAATGAAGACAACACATGATGTAAGTGTCTATATTAGCCTACTATTAAAATGACTTTAAAAGTCTCATATAAGTGTTATAATGAAGACAACACATGGTGTAAGTGTCTATATTAGCCTACTATTAAAATGACTTTAAAAGTCTCATATAAATGTTATAATGAAGACAACACATGATGTAAGTGTCTATATTAGCCTACTATCAAAATGACTTTAAAAGTCTTATATAAGTGTTATAATGAAGACAACACATGGTGTAAGTGTCTATATTAGCCTACTATTAAAATTACTTTAAAAGTCTTATATAAGTGTCATAATGAAGACAACACATGAAGTAAGTGTCTATATTAGCCTACTATCAAAATGACTTTAAAAGTCTCATATAAGTGTTATAATGAAGACAACACATGATGTGTCTATATTAGCCTATTATCAAAATGACTTTAAAAGTCTTATATAAGTGTTATAATGAAGACAACACATGATGTAAGTGTCTATATTAGCCTACTATCAAAATGACTTTAAAAGTCTTATATAAGTGTTATAATGAAGACAACACATGATGTAAGTGTCTATATTAGCCTACTATTAAAATGACTTTAAAAGTCTCATATAAGTGTTATAATGAAGACAACACATGGTGTAAGTGTCTATATTAGCCTACTATTAAAATGACTTTAAAAGTCTCATATAAGTGTTATAATGAAGACAACACATGATGTAAGTGTCTATATTAGCCTACTATCAAAATGACTTTAAAAGTCTCATATAAGTGTTATAATGAAGACAACACATGATGTGTCTATATTAGCCTACTATCAAAATGACTTTAAAAGTCTTATATAAGTGTTATAATGAAGACAACACATGATGTAAGTGTCTATATTAGCCTACTATCAAAATGACTTTAAAAGTCTCATATAAGTGTTATAATGAAGACAACACATGATGTGTCTATATTAGCCTATTATCAAAATGACTTTAAAAGTCTTATATAAGTGTTATAATGAAGACAACACATGATGTAAGTGTCTATATTAGCCTACTATCAAAATGACTTTAAAAGTCTTATATAAGTGTTATAATGAAGACAACACATGATGTAAGTGTCTATATTAGCCTACTATTAAAATGACTTTAAAAGTCTCATATAAGTGTTATAATGAAGACAACACATGGTGTAAGTGTCTATATTAGCCTACTATTAAAATGACTTTAAAAGTCTCATATAAATGTTATAATGAAGACAACACATGATGTAAGTGTCTATATTAGCCTACTATCAAAATGACTTTAAAAGTCTTATATAAGTGTTATAATGAAGACAACACATGGTGTAAGTGTCTATATTAGCCTACTATTAAAATTACTTTAAAAGTCTTATATAAGTGTCATAATGAAGACAACACATGAAGTAAGTGTCTATATTAGCCTACTATCAAAATGACTTTAAAAGTCTCATATAAGTGTTATAATGAAGACAACACATGATGTGTCTATATTAGCCTATTATCAAAATGACTTTAAAAGTCTTATATAAGTGTTATAATGAAGACAACACATGATGTAAGTGTCTATATTAGCCTACTATCAAAATGACTTTAAAAGTCTTATATAAGTGTTATAATGAAGACAACACATGATGTAAGTGTCTATATTAGCCTACTATTAAAATGACTTTAAAAGTCTCATATAAGTGTTATAATGAAGACAACACATGGTGTAAGTGTCTATATTAGCCTACTATTAAAATGACTTTAAAAGTCTCATATAAGTGTTATAATGAAGACAACACATGATGTAAGTGTCTATATTAGCCTACTATCAAAATGACTTTAAAAGTCTTATATAAGTGTTATAATGAAGACAACACATGGTGTAAGTGTCTATATTAGCCTACTATTAAAATTACTTTAAAAGTCTTATATAAGTGTCATAATGAAGACAACACATGAAGTAAGTGTCCATACTAGTTATATTAGCCTACTATCATAATTGTTTTGAAAGTCTTGTACAAGTGTTATAATAAAGACAAAACTTGATGTTTTTCTATTTCATACATTTTTGAAAAAGCTCCAGGGAGCCACTCCGGCAGTTCTAAAGACAAACAACAACAACAAAACATTTTGTGATGCTAAAAAATATCGATGTAATCATAGTAATATCGACTCTGTACTTGGTATCATTACAGTGGATGTCAGGTGTAGATCCACCAATGACATGTGTTTACATGGTGACGGCTGTGAGCCATGGTGTGTAATGAAGCATGTTTAGGTATACCTCATCCTCCAGTGATAATGTTACTTTGTCTTCAACCCTGGGATCTGTGGGTGGTGAGTTCAAAACCCAACAGTCATACCAAAGACTATAACAATGGGACCAATTGGCTCCCTGCTTGGCACTCAGCATAAAGGCTTGGAATTGGGTGTTAAATCAGCAAAATGACTCCCGGGTGTGGCCGCATCTGCTGCTCACTGCTCCCCTCACCTCCCAGGTGGTGGAACAAGGGGATGGGTCAAATGCAGAGGACACATTTCACCACACCTAGTGTGTGTGTGTGACTATCATTGGTACTTTAACTTTAACTTAAACTTCTCTGTCCACACACTGTCAGCTTGTAAGTACTCAGTGTGTGCGCGTTGCCGAACATGCTTCTCTGCTCGTAAAACCAGCAATGTCACCACCGCGATACTTTACTAGTACCAATATACCGACAACCCTAACTATATGTAACATCTTGAATGCACGTATTGTACTCCCCTTGTTCACCCCCTGGGAAGTGAGGGGAGCAGTGAGCATCAGCCTTGGCCACGCCCAGGAATAATCTTTGGTGATTTAACCCCCAATTCCAAGCCTTGATGCTGAGGGCCAAGCAGGGAGGTAACGGCTCCCGTTTTTATAGTCTTTGGTATGACTCGGCCGGTGTTTGAACTCACGACCTACCCATCTCAGGGCGGACACTAACCACTAGGCCACTGTGTAGGTCCTAGTAAGTATGTTGTGCACGCGTGGCTCAGTTCTACATTTGGATTTCTCCAGATGAACTATCGTATTTCCTTGGGTATATAGTATGCGCCTGCCTAGAATTACTGCCGGGTCAAACTCAATTTGCAAAATAGTTAGCATATGCCTAGAATTTCCCCCGGGTCAAACTCGTCACGTCACGAGTGACACTTCACCTGTCATCATTTTCAAAATGGAGGAGGCTGATTTCAATCATTTGAAATCGCATAAAGGGAAGAAGATTAAGAGCTATCCATCCATCCATTTTCTACCGCTTATTCCCTTTCGGGGTCGCGGGGGGCGCTGGCGCCTATCTCAGCTACAAACGGGCGGAAGGCGGGGTACACCCTGGACAAGTCGCCACCTCATCGCAGGGCCAACACAGATAGACAGACAACATTCACACTCACATACACACACTAGGGCCAATTTAGTGTTGCCAATCAACTTATCCCCAGGTGCATGTCTTTGGAGGTGGGAGGAAGCCGGAGTACCCGGAGGGAACCCACGCATTCACGGGGAGAACATGCAAACTCCACACAGAAAGATCCCGAGCCTGGATTTGATTAAGAGCTATTCAGTAGGAATTAAGGACCAAGCTATTGAATATGCTAAAAAGAACAGTAAGCAGCTATGTTTTTATTAATATACCGTAGCTGCGTGTGTCAAATAGGAGTCATTAAATGACTCCCGCCTCCTGGTGGTAGAGGGCGCTAGTGATCCTTCTTGCGACTACTCGGCTGCAGAAGAAGTGACAACAAGCAGCAAGCGTTTATTTTTTCCTCTCGCTTGCACTTTGAACATGGAGGATTACATATCTAAAATAAAACAGTTTTCTAAACTGGACTTTCAATGGAAGCAGGAGGCAATAAAGAAAGATCTCCATCGAGACTTTTAAAACTGAAGAAAGATAAGGAAGACTTCCATAAACAAGTTATCAATGCTTTTGATCAGAAGGAGCTACGCATGGACTTCATTTATAAGTAAAGGTAGAACCATAGTAAATGTTGGATTAATTGTAAATAAGTTATCTCATTTTATTCAAATATGATTGTTTCGTGCATTGAGTAGACAAGTAGAAAGGAAACTTGGTGTTGGATTGAATTTAGGTTTGCAGATGGGCCAGGAAGATGCTAATCCTTTTATTGCTATGTATTTGCCTGTGTTTAGTTATCAGCACAGGGGTTAGGTATCCCACACAGCTGTAAATCCCCCTCCCTGAGTGCAGCTGTGTGTGCGTGTTTGTACTGAAAGGCCTTCCCTAAATGAATTAAAAAGGCGAGGAGGCTGGAGAAAAATTCAGAATAAATTGGGAGCCTGTAATTGACAACTTGCTCCACTTTCTCTCCTCGTACGTGAAAAGCAATCACTGGTTTGTCTTCTATTCTCTGTTTTTGCGTCTTTATAATGTCTCATGGTATTTGACCCTGACAGTAGCATTTTTTTAATTAAATGTACTTTTCATGATGGTATCCTTACATCACACTCAAATTTATAAGCGCAGGCCTAACTTTACTGCATGCCTTTGTTAAGCGCCGGAGTGAGAAGAGGTTATAAATTAATTAGCGCGCCGGCGGCAATTAAAGGAAATACGGTAGGTTGTGTTCTCGCTAAATAAATAAATAGAAAGCAAAACTGCTGATGAAGTAAAAACCCTCACCCGCGCTTTGTACTTAATAAGGCACGGCATGAAGTGACGACACCGGATATTAGTGGTATCTCCACTGGGGGGCGTGTGTGTCCAGTCAATTATGCATGCATGGCGTGTAAATACTGCATCATACATGTACAGTGGAAGAGGTGTGTGTGTGTGTGTGTCTCACACCTTAAAACTCATCTGTACACTAGCCTTTAAATAGACCTTTTTAGACCAGTTGATCTGCCGCTTCTTTTCTTTTTTCTCCTATGTCCCCCCGTCCCTTGTGGAGGGGGTCCGGTCCGATGACCATGGATGAAGTACTAGCTGTCCAGAGTCGAGACCCAGGATGGACCGCTCGTCTGTGTATCGGTTGGAGACATCTCTACGCTGCTGATCCGCCTCCGCTTGAGATGGTTTCCTGTGGACGGGACTCTCGCTGCTGTCTTGGATCCGCTTTGAACTGAACTCTCGCGGCTGTGTTGGAGTCACTATGGATTGAACTTTCACAGTATCATGTTAGACCCGCTCGACATCCATTGCTTTCGGTCCCCTAGAGGGGGGGGATTGCCCACATCTGAGGTCCTCTCCAAGGTTTCTCATAGTCAGCATTGTCAGTCCCACTGGATGTGAATTCTCCCTGCCCACTGGGTGTGAGTTTTCCTTGCCCTTTTGTGGGTTCTTCCGAGGATGTTGTAGTCGTAATGGTTTGTGCAATCCTTTGAGACATTTGTGATTTGGGGCTATATAAATAAATTGATTGATTGATTGACTTAAAGAAGCCTGCACAGGGGAGATGAAAGCCATGGAGAATACAAAGTGACCCGCAGCAGTAATACGAGTTGTGCAGCGATACTTCCCACACACACACACACACACACAGTTGCATAACGCCAGCGCGGAGGCTAAATGTGTCGACTGCGAAGCATCGTGCGATATTGCACCCCTCCGGAAACAATAGAATCCGTGTTAGAAGACTTCATGTGGCGTGGACATCACACTGTCCGACGTGATACAACCCTTCTTCTCTCTGTTGTCAGACGTGGACCTGAACGGTAGCCCAGCCATCCATTTTCTACCGGGCATGAAATGTCTGAAATAATCGTCGCTTTATGCCTTCCCGATAATGTTTATTCAGGTGTACTGGAGAGGAGGCTACGCCGGATAGTCCAACCTTGGATGTGGTTTTGGTCCTGTTCCGTAGAACAGCTCTATACTCTGGGCAGGGTCCTAGAGGGTGCATGGGAGTTTGCCCAACCAGTCTACATGTGCTTTGTGGACTTGGAGAAGGCATTAGACCGTGTCCCTCAGGAAGTCCTGTGGGGAGTGCTCAGAGAGTATGGGGTATCGGACTGTCTTATTGTGGCGGTCCGCTCCCTGTATGATCAGTGTCAGAGCTTGGTCCGCATTGCCGGTGGTAAGTGGGACCCGTTTCCAGTGAGGGTTGGACTCCGCCAAGGCTGTCCTTTGTCACCCATTCTGTTCATAACTTTTATGGACAGAATTTCTAGGCACAGTCAAGGCGTTGAGGGGATCCGGTTTGGTGGCCGCAGGATTAGGTCTCTGCTTTTTGCAGATGATGTGGTCCTGATGGCTTCATCTGGCCGAGATCTTCAGCTCACACTGGATTGGTTCGCAGCCGAGTGTGAAGTGACACCTCCAAGTCCGAGTCCATGGTTCTCGCCCGGAAAAGGGTTGAGTGCCTTCTCCGGGTTGGGGAGGAGATCGTGCCCCAAGTGGAGGAGTTCAAGTACCTAGGAGTCTTGTTCACGAGTGAGGGAAGAGTGGATGGTGAGATCGACAGGCGGATCGGTGCGGCGTCTTCTGTAATGCGGACGCTGTACCGATCCGTTGTGGTGAAGAAGGAGCTGAGCCGGAAGGAAAAGCTCTCAATTTACCGCTCGATCTTACATTCCCATCCTCACCTATGGTCATGAGATTTGGGTGAGGACATAAAGGACAAGATCACTGGTACAAGCGGCCCAAATGAGTTAACACTGAAGTAGGGTTGTCTTGATTGCAATATTTTGGTGCCAGTACCTAAATGTATTTCCATGTTTTTCAAAATAAAGTGCACCACAAATAAAATTTTTTTTATATATATATATATATTTAATTTATTTTAACAGAAAATCTTCCGATACATTAAACATATGTTTCTTATTTGCAATTAAAGAATAATTTAGTCATAAAAATAAGATTGTGAACACTTGAGACAAGTCAACTATTGTGTCATTTATCATTCTTTTATTTTATTCAATCTACTTGTTCATTTACTGTTAATATCTGCTTATTTTCTCTTTTAACATGTTCTATCTACACTTCTGTTCAAATGTAATTGTAGCCTGTATGTTACTTAAGTAAAGCACTGTAGAAGTAATAAGTAAACAATGAATTATATAACTGGGCTAGATCAGAAGAAACTAAATTCAGCTCTAGGAATGGAGAGTCATGAAGACTGAACACAGGTTTTAAGTTTAAATGGTACCAAATTATATTAAAGAATTATAGGAAAAATAAACAACAACTAACAGACATGTAAATTCAAATGGCCATTCACATTTTCAACATAAATTACAGAACGTTCAATATTTACAATGCGATACAATACTTGAATCAGTCCTTGTTTCTATTAAAGAAGGTATAAGCGCAACACGACAGTTAATTAAAGGACCTTGCAAAGTCCACGTTGTGGTGGCAGTGTCCAGAGGGGTTTTAGTGAAGGTAACGAGTAAATTTTAGATTAGATTAGATAGTACTTTATTCATTCCGTCAGGAGAGTTCCTTCAGGAAAATTACAATTTTCAGCACAATCCCATTCAAGATCAGACAAACATTACAGGGAGACAGAACAGGATCGCAAATGTGGAAGTTCAGGAGGACAGAAATGAACTCGTTGCGTTTATGGAATACCAAAGGGAAAAAACAGAGCGGCTGCTGAGGAGCCTCCTACCCGCCCGGGGCTCGCTTGGTCCAGTTCCAGGCATAAAGCTTCAGACTCTAGCTCGCCATCCAACATGTCCTGTACAACAAGGGCAGGACCAGTCAATTTTATAGTGCGCGCACACAAAATACATTCAGATACTAAATAATACTATTGTATTCAAATAGCAAGTATATTTCTTAATATTGTACAATAAATAATTCATGAATCCAATTAGAATAATTAATATAATAATTCGCCGGATAGTCGAACCTCGGATTCAGGAGGAACAGTGTGGTTTTTGTCCTGGTCGTGGAACTGTGGACCAGCTCTATACTCTGGGCAGGGTTTTTGAGGGTGCATGGGAGTTTGCCCAACCAGTCTACATGTGCTTTGTGGACTTGGAGAAGGCATTCGACCGTGTCCCTCGGGAAGTCCTGTGGGGAGTGCTCAGAGAGTATGGGGTATCGGACTGTCTTATTGTGGCGGTCCACTCCCTGTATGATCAGTGTCAGAGCTTGGTCCGCATTGCCGGCAGTAAGTTGAACTCATTTCCAGTGAGGGTTGGACTCCGCCAAGGCTGTCCTTTGTCACCCATTCTGTTCATAACTTTTATGGACAGAATTTCTAGGCGCAGTCAAGGCGTTGAGGGGTTCCGGTTTGGTGGCTGCTGGATTAGGTCTCTGCTTTTTGCAGATGATGTAGTCCTGATGGCTTCATCTGGCCGGAATCTTCAGCTCTCACTGGATCGGTTCGCAGCCGAGTGTGAAGCGACCGGAATGAGAATCAGCACCTCCAAGTCCGAGTCCATGGTTCTCGCCCGGAAAAGGGTGGAGTGCCATCTCCGGGTTGGGGAGGAGACCCTGCCCCAAGTGGAGGAGTTCAAGTACCTAGGAGTCTTGTTCACGAGTGGGGGAAGAGTGGATCGTGAGATCGACAGGCGGATCGGTGCGGCGTCTTCAGTAATGCGGACGTTGTACCGATCCGTTGTGGTGAAGAAGGAGCTGAGCCGGAAGGCAAAGCTCTCAATTTACCGGTCGATCTACGTTCCCATCCTCACCTATGGTCATGAGCTTTGGGTCATGACCGAAAGGATAAGATCACGGGTACAAGCGGACGAAATGAGTTCCTCCGCCGGGTGGCGGGTCTCTCCCTTAGAGATAGGGTGAGAAGCTCTGCCATCCGGGAGGAGCTCAACGTAAAGCCGCTGCTCCTCCACATCGAGAGGAGCCGGATGAGTTGGTTTGGGCATCTGGTCAGGATGCCATTCGAACACCTCCCTAGGGATGTGTTTAGGGCACGTCCAGCTGGTAGGAGGCCACGGGGAAGACCCAGGACACGTTGGGAAGACTATGTCTCCCGGCTGGCCTGGGAACGCCTCGGGATCCCCCGGGAAGAGCTAGACGAAGTGGCTGGAGATAGGGAAGTCTGGGCTTCCCTGCTTTGGCTGCTGCCCCCGCGACCAGACCTCGGATAAGCGGAAGATGATGGATGGATGGATGGATATCAAAATATTAATTCTGTAATATCAAAATCTACCAATTGCATCCACAAATAAGGTGCATAGCAGACAGTGGTTGACTGGACTGCATCATAAAATGCATTGGATGCATAGCATTGACAACCATCAAACAATTAACACAACCCAGAAACAAATCAGAAAATTGTTGACAGTGCTAACGTTTCATTTAGTTGACTATATTCAACGAAACAGACATAGAAGTAGATGCTAACAGCTCCATTCAAAATGAATGTAGCGGCTAAGCTACACAGATGCAACTCACCAATTCCGCAGATAAATCCCACTTAAACACTCTCGCACGACGACCCAGGGCTTCAGTAGTTGTCTCCTGCAGTTCCACATTATTACACCTCAGTTAAAAGCTTAGTTAATAATTGGTGTCAAAAGCGAGTCACAAACCTGCAGCAACGTCCCTCTCGCACTTCCTGGAAGCAGCCCACTACCGGATTGTATGCTTCCCGCCATAGGTCTCGTGACCACGTGACGCAATGACGCACGCGGTCATGTGACCGACGCACGCAAAGACACGAAAATAAATATATTTGATAGGGATTTGAAAGGTTATTGAAAGGATATTTAAGTAAAATTATATTTAAATAGAAATATTTTTAATTAGAAATAATACTCAATGGGGTTTTGAGAGGATATTTAAATGAGGATATTTAATGGGGTTTTGTCACCCAGGTTACATAATCACTTATTCTTCTCTTCTTTGATACTTTACATTAGTTTTGGATGATACCACACATTTAGGTATCGATGTGATACCAAGTCGTTACAGGATCATATATTGGTCATTTTCAAAGTCCTCGTGTGTCCAGGGACATATTTACTGACTTTATAAACATAATATAAATCTTTAAAAAAGGGAAAAAACAATATCGATGTAATCATACACTATATTGCCAAAAGTATTTGGCCACCTGACTCACATATGAACTTGACCTGTCATCCCATTCCTGACCCAAAGTGTTCAATATGATGTGCTATTACAGCTTCAACTCTTCTGGGAAGGCTGTCCACAAGGTTGCGGAGTGTCTTTATAGCAATTTTCCACCATTATTGCAAAAGCGCATTGGTGAGGTCACACACTGATGTTGGTGGAGAAGGTCCTGGCTCTCAGTCTCTGTTCTAATTCATCCCAAAGGTGTTCTATCAGGTTTAGGTCAGGACTCTGTGCAGGCCAGTCAAATCCATCCACACCAGACGCTGTCATCCAAGTCTTTATGGACCTTGCTTTGTGCACTGGTGCACAGTCATGTTGGAAGAGGAAGGTGCCTGCTCCAAACTGTTCCCATAAGGTCGGGAGCGTGGAATTGTCCAACATGTTTGGGTATCCTGGATACTTATTATTTTCTTCTTTGATACTTTACATTAGTTTTAGGTGATACCACACATTTAGGGGTCGATGCGATACCAAGTAGTTACAGGATCATACTTTGGTCATATTCAAAGTCCTCGTGTGTCCAGGGACGTATTTACAGACGTTATAAACAATAAAAAAAATATATATATATTTTTGGATTTAAAAAAAAAGTGTTTAAATTCAATGTTAGCGGTGAGCTTGTCAAGACTGAGACTGCGGTGCGGTTTGTTTTCCCATGGTGCAAAGCGACAGGAAGGTAATGACATCATTAAATATCAACTTGAAAGTACTACAAAAACAAAGAGTATAAACAAAATATGCTCACAGCGGAGGTACAAAACTTGGCTATGAAATAAACAACTAGCACAAAGGCAGAACTATGGACAAAAAAGGAAAACACTTTCTGTGGCAAGAAACGGGCATGAAAAAGCGCAGCATGTATCATCGGCATGAATGACTGCCTGGCAACTGCAGGCTTAAATAGCGCTGTGATTATTGACAGGTGTGTGCGTCCAAACAAATGAGCCAGGTGAAGTTAACGGTTGTCATGGAAACTAAAACAAAACAGGGTGCGCCAAAAAAGGGACTAATCGAGTCAAAAACAAAACAGAACATGATCACAAAGACATGACAAGGCTATTGTATCCTCCTATGATGTGTAGTAAAACACGTTTAGCTAGTCCTCGTCCTCCAGTGATAATAATAGGGGTACGAAACTTACTTTATTTGTTGCCATGGAGGCCAGGATTAGTGATTTAGAAGTAGCTGAAACACTGTGGATGGACGTTAGCCGCTAATAGCCATGTTTTTAAGCCGCTCTTCCTGAGGATGTTTCAGTGTTATAACTTCACCTTTATCTTTACTTTTTACACCAAAATGCGTCCAGTCTCCCTTTTCTGTCTACACGCTGTGTCTGTTATTAATTACTCAGTGCGCGCGCGCTGCCGAACATGCTCGTTTTGGTCGTTTCGCAATATCGTGACAACAGCGCGCCCTAATGTCCGTAAAAAAAATTGAAATAAATGGTACCGGTATTTTTCAGAGGCAGTATAGTACCGTTTTTACTTCATTAGTACTGCAGTGCTGCATTAGTACAACCCTACTATGAAGTAAAAGAAACACTTATTTAAATGAGTGAATAATGACAGCTTAAATTATTTTTTAAATACAAATTCTGGCCATTTTATATTGAATTTGTTGGTACTTTTCTGTGAAAATAACTTATTTTTGTTGTTTTTTTAAAAACAAACCCAAGTATTTGGGGGGATTATCTAGATATGTAAAATATTAAGAAGTCAATTTGTAGTGTTGTGTATGGTTTAGGGTGGGATGGATGGGGGCCCTTCAGGAGTCTTGTGTGTGTATGTGGCCCCAGAATTTGGTGCAATGTCAATATATAACATATTTAAAAAAGGCAGAAAAATGCCAGGATGACTTGTCATCAGCTGGAGGTCTTAGAAGTATTTGGTGGTCCTGCATGGAGATTTTCACATGCATGCCAGGAAAGTTGTCCAATGGGCCGTTCCTGCTCCTGGAGCCCCGGGGGGCCTCCAATCACAACTGGCTGCAGTAACTCAGACTTTCCAGCAGGTGGCAAACAAGATCCGCCTGATAGTCCCACTTCTGGGAAGTCTTTTTAAACAACAAAGGAACTAGAGGCCAATATATCCTCATTTGGATAACTTCCACCTCTTATATATTCCTTTCAGGGTCTTTTTGTTTGTTTTTTGAATGCAGCTGACATAGGCTCCAGCAACCCCTGTGACCCCAAAAAGGGACAAACTTTATGGAGGGATTTTAAAGTCAGCAATGGAAATAATGTATTTTATTTGCACCAACATTAAATTGAGTTTGACCTGCATGTCCAACTTAAAAATAAGTAATTTAAAATGATTAAAAAAATGATTCAATTTATATATCATGCAGATGCTTAATATTTACAATCATTTATGTATGTATGAAAGATAGATTGTTTACCCTATTTTTCAGACCATAAGGCGCATTAAAGGGGTCATATAACTACAAAACACGGTCAAAATGTTGCATACATGATGTTTTATAGACCATAATTAAATCAGCAGTCCTATTTACGTGCCTCCACTTCGACAGCCTCGTCTCCCGGTCATTGTTGTTGTACCGGTAGCTTTTAGTGCTTTCATAGCGGGTCTACTGACGGATATAAGTTAGAACTTTACACTACTTTGTAATAGAAATGGCAACATTGGAGCATGAATGTACCACAATAAGAAGGTAGCGGGGAAAAAAGGAGCTTATTGGCTAATTTTTAGGACTTATGCAGATCCCAAATATACATCAGCAGGTGCCAGAAGGTAAGAAAAGTAGTTTTTTGCATAATACGGTATAACTATTTCCTAATAGGTGCCATTTTGTAGTCTTTATACACACACCATTATTATACTGTATGTTGAAGCACAGTACGTCTGACTATGGTAGCCGTAATGCTAGGGAAGTCATTCCAGTGGTGCGGCTTCATAGCTTACCAAATTCGTATTAAAACATGTTGAAATGTTGCTGTGTGTAATGTTCTATATTCTCAATGAAACATCAACGTTTTGGGCTCACTTGCTTGCGTCGTTTATTGAACAGGTGGTCCACACGTATCTCTTATGTGTGACTGCCATCTCCTGGTCACACTTGTCATCACACCATGTACCAGATACAACTTGTCGGAATACCTACTCAGACCTTTTGTGTCCAGATGAGATGCATGAATTATGATATAGAATATACTTACAGGGAGCAGGGAAGCGAGGAAGCAGCAGACCACTCCATTATGTAAACATAGACACACAGGAAGTCATCTTGTCGGCGCTATAAATAGTTAGTCAGAGCTTATAATAACAATATCATTAATACGTGGTATTATTCAAGTCACCAAATAAGTATTAATGGCGCTTTTGAATGTTTTTTAATCGGATTTTATGGGCGGAATAGCGGAGCTCACATTGGTTCTGTAAGCAGACTTTTATTTACAACATTTATACATATACATCTACACTGTATGTATACAGATATCCATCCATCCATCCATTTCTACCGCTTATTCCCTTTGGGGTCGCGGGGGGCACTGGTGCCTATCTCAGCTACAATCGGACGGAAGGCGGGGTACACCCTGGACAAGTCGCCACCTCATTGCAGGTATACAGATGTATATTTAATATATACATATATATATATTAAATGATATTATTATATATATATTTGTATGTGTATATACATATACAAATGTATATATATATATATATATATATATATATATATATATATATAGTGCTTCAGTCATTAATGTGTGGCAAAGGTCACGAGTAAAAATGAAAGCTTCCTTGGTGTAACAACAACAACAACAACAACAACAACACAGCTCAGTGGTGAGGAACCATTTATTTAGTTCCTAGCAAACAACATGTCTTACATTCCAGCAACACGTGAATTTATCAACACGTATAAATAATTCTAGCAATAAATAATAATTTAAAGAAACAGTTGCTATTTTAAATATTTTAAATTAAATTAAGGCAGTGGTGTGTGGAGGTCATCTCGTCATGACTTGGAGGTCATCTCGTTTTGACCTGGAGGTCATCTCTTCATGAGCTGGAGGTCATCTTTTTATGAGCTGGAGGTCATCTTTTTATGAGCTGGAGGTCATCTTTTCATAAGCTGGAGGTCACGTTGGTGGCGTTCAAAATGGCTTTGCGAGCTTCCCTGTCACACACAGACAATGTAAGACAACATAAGACAATGTGAAATATTGTAAGACAATGTAAGACGGTGTAAGATAATGTAAGACAATTTAAGATAATGTAAGACAATGTAAGATAATGTAAGGTAATGTAAGACAATATAAGACAATGCAAGATATTGTAAGATAATATAAGGTAATGTAAGACAATATAAGACAATGTGAAATATTGTAAGACAATGTAAGACGGTGTAAGACAATGTAAGACAATATAAGATAATGTAAGACAATGTAAGATAATGTAAGGTAATGTAAGACAATATAAGACAATGCAAGATATTGTAAGATAATGTAAGGTAATGTAAGACAATATAAGACAATGTGAAATATTGTAAGACAATGTAAGACGGTGTAAGATAATGTAAGACAATATAAGATAATGTAAGACAATGTAAGATAATGTAAGACAATGTAAGACAATATAAGACAATGCAAGATATTGTAAGATAATGTAAGACAGTGTAAGACATTGTAAGAAAATGTAAGACAATGTAAGATAATGTAAGATAGTGTAAGACATTGTAAGAAAATGTAAGACAATGTAAGATAATGTAAGATAGTGTAAGACAAGGTAAGGCAATTAAAGACAATGTTTGAGGATGTAAGATCATATCAGACAATGTAAGATCAAGTAAGATAATGTATGACAATGTAAGATAATGTAATATAATGTAAGACGATGTAAGACAATGTAAGGTAATGTAATATAATGTAAGACAATATAAGATAATGTAAGACAATGTAAGATAATGTAAGACAATGTAAGATAATGTAAGACAATGTAAGATAATGTAATATACTGTAAGAAAATGAAAGACAATATAAGAAAATGTAAGACATTATAAGATAATGTAAGACTATATAAGATAATGTAAGACAATGTAAGACGATGTAAGAAAATGTAAGACAAAGTGAGATAATGTAAGATAATGCAAGACAATATAAGATAATGTAAGATAATGTAAGACAATGTAAGATAATGGAAAATAAGATAATGTAAGATAATGTAAGACAATATAAGATAATGTAAGACAATGTAAGATAATGTAAGACAATGTAAGATAATGTAAGACAATATAAGATAATGTAAGACAATGTAAAATAATGTAAGACAATGTAAGATAACGTAATATAATGTAAGACAATGTAAGGAAATGTAATATAATGTAAGACAATGTAAGATAATGTAAGATAAGACAATGTAAGATAATGTAAGACAATGTAAGACAATGGAAAATACGACAATGTAAGATAATATAAGACAATGTTAAACAATTTAAGACAATGTAAGACAAAGTAAGATAATGGAAAATAAGACAATGTAAGATAATGTAAGACAATGTAAGACAATTTAAGACAATATAAGACAAAGTAAGATAATGGAAAATAAGACAATGTAAGATAATGTAAGACAATGTAAGACAATATAAGACAAAGTAAGATGATGTAAGACAAAGTAAGATAATGTAAGACAATGTAAGATAATGTAAGACAAAGTAAGATAATGGAAAATAAGACATTGTAAGATAATGTAAGACAATGTAAGACAATATAAGACAAAGTAAGATGATGTAAGACAAAGTAAGATAATGTAAGACAATGTAAGATAAAGTAATATAATGTAAGATAATGTAAGATAAGACAATGTAAGATAAGACAATGTAAGACAACGTAAGATAATGTAAGACAATGTAATATTATGTAATATAATGTAAGATAATGTAAGACAAAGTAAGATAATGGAAAATAAGACATTGTAAGATAATGTAAGACAATGTAAGATAATATAAGACAATGTTAAACAATTTAAGACAATGTAAGACAAAGTAAGATAATGGAAAATAAGACAATGTAAGATAATGTAAGACAATGTAAGACAATTTAAGACAATATAAGACAAAGTAAGATAATGGAAAATAAGACAATGTAAGATAATGTAAGACAATGTAAGACAATATAAGACAAAGTAAGATGATGTAAGACAAAGTAAGATAATGTAAGACAATGTAAGATAATGTAAGACAAAGTAAGATAATGGAAAATAAGACATTGTAAGATAATGTAAGACAATGTAAGACAATATAAGACAAAGTAAGATGATGTAAGACAAAGTAAGATAATGTAAGACAATGTAAGATAAAGTAATATAATGTAAGATAATGTAAGATAAGACAATGTAAGATAAGACAATGTAAGACAACGTAAGATAATGTAAGACAATGTAATATTATGTAATATAATGTAAGATAATGTAAGACAAAGTAAGATAATGGAAAATAAGACATTGTAAGATAATGTAAGACAATGTAAGATAAAGTAATATAATGTAAGATAATGTAAGATAAGACAATGTAAGACAACGTAAGATAATGTAAGACAATGTAATACAATGTAATATAATGTAATATAATGTAAGATAATGTAAGATAAGACAATGTAAGACAATGTAAGACTATGTAAGACAGTGTAAAAGTGAGCTCCATGCACAAATATAAGACAACAATGTCCTACTTACTCTAGTTCCATCAGCTTCTTGATGACCCAGTCCTGTTTCCAGTGACTGCAGACCTCCCCCTCTGTGGTCTCAAAGCTGCTTGGAAGACCACCACAAACTATTAGTCACACTCCTGTTGGCTCATCAAGGACGTCAGGCTCTTACACGATGGCATGAACACACGGAAGGTTCTTCCTCTGGATCCTGTAGCCAACGATCGGAGCTTGGATCTTGCCAATGCTGCTCTTGGTGCAGCAGGTGGTCACCTTGATCCCTGGTGGCATGGAGGAGTATTACATCCTGTATTCCGTGTGAGAGGATCATGACTTACCTGGTCCTGCAGCCACCAAGGCCAGGTAGCCGGCCAAGAGAGCCAAACAAGCCAGTCTTGCAGCACACACTTGCATGGTTCTTGTCTGAGATTGTTCCAGAAGGTCTTGGACTAAGTCAACGGTTTTGATCCGGCCCAAGGAAAGAGACTGATGCTCTCCAGGTCAGACGTCCAGTTTTTATAGGAGATCAAAAAGAGGAAGCAAACTGACCGCAGGAGTCAGCTCCTCTTATTCGGTATTTTGGGAGGGGACACATTTAGGTGACGCACGCCCTTCCTGACATTTCATCATGACGCAGATGAATCAAACATGTCCGTCAAAGTCACACTGATCAGAATATTCACTTTGGATTAATACACTCGGACTTTATGTGGATTAGGTTTGCAAAGTATTGCTATTCTTCTAATAGTCTTGTCACTAAATTACAATCAAATATTATTTATTCACATCGCAGTATTAGTATGTCCCTTTTAAACATGGATTCTCAAGACTGCAAAACAGAAAAAAAATATGATATATTAATCATGTTTAAGTACTGTCTCTGCGCAGGATGTTCTTATGCTGGACCCGCTATGGACTGGACTCTCACTATTATGTTAGATCCACTATGGACTAGACTCTCACTATTATGTTAGATCCACTATGGACTGGACTCTCACTATTATGTTAGATCCACTATGGACTGGACTCTCACTATTATGTTAGATCCACTATGGACTGGACTCTCACTATTATGTTAGATCCACTATGGACTAGACTCTCACTATTATGTTAGATCCACTATGGACTAGACTCTCACTATTATGTTAGATCCACTATGGACTGGACTCTCACTATTATGTTAGATCCACTATGGACTGGACTCTCACTATTATGTTAGATCCACTATGGACTGGACTCTCACTATTATGTTAGATCCACTATGGACTAGACTCTCACTATTATGTTAGATCCACTATGGACTAGACTCTCACTATTATGTTAGATCCACTATGGACTGGACTCTCACACTATTATGTTAGATCCACTATGGACTGGACTCTCACGATCATGTTAGATCCACTATGGACTGGACTCTCACTATTATGTTAGATCCACTATGGACTGGACTCTCACTATTACGTTAGATCCACTATGGAATAGACTCTTACAATATTATGTTAGATCCACTACGGACTGGACTCTCACACTATTATGTTAGATCCACTATGGACTGGACTCTCACACTATTATGTTAGATCCACTATGGACTGGACTCTCACACTATTATGTTAGATCCACTATGGACTGGACTCTCACTATTATGTTAGATCCAATATGGACTGGACTCTCACTATTATGTTAGATCCACTATGGACTGGACTCTCACTATTATGTTAGATCCACTATGGACTGGACTCTCACTATTATGTTAGACCCACTATGGACTGGACTCTCACACCATTATGTCAGATCCACTATGGACTGGACTCTCACTATTATGTTAGATCCACTATGGACTGGACTCTCACAATTATGTTAGATCCACTATGGACTAGACTCTCACTATTATGTTAGATCCACTATGGACTAGACTCTCACTATTATGTTAGATCCACTATGGACTGGACTCTCACACTATTATGTTAGATCCACTATGGACTGGACTCTCACGATCATGTTAGATCCACTATGGGCTGGACTCTCACTATTACGTTAGATCCACTATGGAATAGACTCTTACAATATTATGTTAGATCCACTACGGACTGGACTCTCACACTATTATGTTAGATCCACTATGGACTGGACTCACACTATTATGTTAGATCCACTATGGACTGGACTCTCACTATTACGTTAGATCCACTATGGAATAGACTCTTACAATATTATGTTAGATCCACTATGGACTAGACTCTCACTATTATGTTAGATCCACTATGGACTGGACTCTCACACTATTATGTTAGATCCACTATGGACTGGACTCTCACTATTATGTTAGATCCACTATGGACTGGACTCTCACTATTATGTTAGATCCACTATGGACTAGACTCTCACTATTATGTTAGATCCACTATGGACTAGACTCTCACTATTATGTTAGATCCACTATGGACTGGACTCTCACACTATTATGTTAGATCCACTATGGACTGGACTCTCACGATCATGTTAGATCCACTATGGACTGGACTCTCACTATTATGTTAGATCCACTATGGACTGGACTCTCACTATTACGTTAGATCCACTATGGAATAGACTCTTACAATATTATGTTAGATCCACTACGGACTGGACTCTCACACTATTATGTTAGATCCACTATGGACTGGACTCTCACACTATTATGTTAGATCCACTATGGACTGGACTCTCACACTATTATGTTAGATCCACTATGGACTGGACTCTCACTATTATGTTAGATCCAATATGGACTGGACTCTCACTATTATGTTAGATCCACTATGGACTGGACTCTCACTATTATGTTAGATCCACTATGGACTGGACTCTCACTATTATGTTAGACCCACTATGGACTGGACTCTCACACCATTATGTCAGATCCACTATGGACTGGACTCTCACTATTATGTTAGATCCACTATGGACTGGACTCTCTCACTATTATGTCAGATCCACTATGGACTGGACTCTCACTATTATGTTAGATCCACTATGGACTAGACTCTCACTATTATGTTAGATCCACTATGGACTAGACTCTCACTATTATGTTAGATCCACTATGGACTGGACTCTCACACTATTATGTTAGATCCACTATGGACTGGACTCTCACGATCATGTTAGATCCACTATGGACTGGACTCTCACTATTACGTTAGATCCACTATGGAATAGACTCTTACAATATTATGTTAGATCCACTACGGACTGGACTCTCACACTATTATGTTAGATCCACTATGGACTGGACTCTCACTATTAAGTTAGATCCACTATGGACTAGACTCTCACACTATTATGTTAGATCCACTATGGACTGGACTCTTACTATTATGTTAGATCCACTAAGGACTGGACTCTCACTATTATGTTAAATCCACTATGGACTGGACTCTCACTATTATGTTAGATCCACTATGGACTGGACTCTCACACTATTATGTTAGATCCACTATGGACTGGACTCTCACGATCATGTTAGATCCACTATGGACTGGACTCTCACTATTACGTTAGATCCACTATGGAATAGACTCTTACAATATTATGTTAGATCCACTATGGACTGGACTCTCACTATTACGTTAGATCCACTATGGAATAGACTCTTACAATATTATGTTAGATCCACTATGGACTGGACTCTCACACTATTATGTTAGATCCACTACGGACTGGACTCTCACACTATTATGTTAGATCCACTATGGACTGGACTCTCACACTATTATGTTAGATCCACTATGGACTGGACTCTCACACTATTATGTTAGATCCACTATGGACTGGACTCTCACTATTATGTTAGATCCTATATGGACTGGACTCTCACTATTATGTTAGATCCACTATGGACTGGACTCTCACTATTATGTTAGATCCACTATGGACTGGACTCTCACTATTATGTTAGACCCACTATGGACTGGACTCTCACACCATTATGTGAGATCCACTATGGACTGGACTCTCACTATTATGTTAGATCCTCTATGGACTGGACTCTCACAATTATGTTAGATCCACTATGGACTAGACTCTCACTATTATGTTAGATCCACTATGGACTAGACTCTCACTATTATGTTAGATCCACTATGGACTGGACTCTCACACTATTATGTTAGATCCACTATGGACTGGACTCTCACGATCATGTTAGATCCACTATGGACTGGACTCTCACTATTACGTTAGATCCTATATGGACTGGACTCTCACTATTATGTTAGATCCACTATGGACTGGACTCTCACTATTATGTTAGATCCACTATGGACTGGACTCTCACTATTATGTTAGACCCACTATGGACTGGACTCTCACACCATTATGTGAGATCCACTATGGACTGGACTCTCACTATTATGTTAGACCCACTATGGACTGGACTCTCACACCATTATGTGAGATCCACTATGGACTGGACTCTCACTATTATGTTAGATCCTCTATGGACTGGACTCTCACTATTATGTTAGATCCACTATGGACTGGACTCTCACAATTATGTTAGATCCACTATGGACTGGACTCTCACTATTATGTTAGACCCACTATGGACTGGACTCTCACACCATTATGTGAGATCCACTATGGACTGGACTCTCACTATTATGTTAGATCCTCTATGGACTGGACTCTCACAATTATGTTAGATCCACTATGGACTAGACTCTCACTATTATGTTAGATCCACTATGGACTAGACTCTCACTATTATGTTAGATCCACTATGGACTGGACTCTCACACTATTATGTTAGATCCACTATGGACTGGACTCTCACGATCATGTTAGATCCACTATGGAATAGACTCTTACAATATTATGTTAGATCCACTACGGACTGGACTCTCACACTATTATGTTAGATCCACTATGGACTGGACTCACACTATTATGTTAGATCCACTATGGACTGGACTCTCACTATTAAGTTAGATCCACTATGGACTAGACTCTCACACTATTATGTTAGATGCACTATGGACTGGACTCTTACTATTATGTTAGATCCACTAAGGACTGGACTCTCACTATTATGTTAAATCCACTCTGGACTGGACTCTCACTATTATGTTAGATCCACTATGGACTGGACTCTCACACTATTATGTTAGATCCACTATGGACTGGACTCTCACACTATTATGTTAGATCCACTATGGACTGGACTCTCATAGTATTATGTTAGATCCACTATGGACTGGACTCTCACTATTATGTTAGATTCACTATGGACTGGACTCTCACTATTATGTTAGATCCACTATGGACTGGACTCTCACTATTATGTTAGATCCACTATGGACTGGACTCACACACTATTATGTTAGATCCACTATGGACTGGACTTTCACACTATTATGTTAGATCCACTATGGACTGGACTCTCACACTATTATGTTAGATCCACTATGGGCTGGACTCTCACACTATTATGTTAGATCCACTATGGACTGGACTCTCACTATTATGTTAGATCCACTATGGACTGGACTCTCACTATTATGTTAGATCCACTATGGACTGGACTCTCACAGTATTATGTTAGATCCACTATGGACTGGACTCTCACTATTATGTTAGATCCACTATGGACTAGACTCACTATTATGTTGGATCCACTATGGACTCGACTCTCACACTTTTATGTTAGATCCACTATGGACAGGACTCTCACACTATTATGTTGGATCCACTATGGACTCGACTCTCACACTTTTATGTTAGATCCACTATGGACTGGACTCTCACTATTATGTTAGATCCACTATGGACTGGACTCTCACACTATTATGTTAGATCCACTATGGACTGGACTCTCACTATTATGTTAGATCCACTATGGACTGGACTCTCACACTGTTATGTTAGATCCACTATGGACTCGACTCTCACACTTTTATGTTAGATCCACTATGGACTGGACTCTCACACTATTATGTTAGATCCACTATGGACTGGACTCTCACACTTTTATGTTAGATCCACTATGGCCTGCATCGGAACGGGGCGTGCCAGGACCGGCCTCAAAGACAGGTGCGTAGATGGCCCAGGTGGGCCTTGTTGTCTAATCACCCGTCGCTCTGTATACGCAGCAGCCAGGAGGAGAGACGTTGTTGGAGCTGGAGCAAGAGCAGGGACAAGAAAACACTTGCTGGAAATCTACCCACAGCCTAATTGAAAAATAAAACTGTGTTGTCAACCTGTCATGTCGATGCTTGGTGGTCCGAAGAACCCAGTGGGCGGCAACCTGCACAAATACATGGAGCTATTACGTGTATTGCATATTTAAAATAAATAATTTAAAAAACATGATTTCAAGCTACCATAAACACTGCTTGTGAGTAAAATTAGACTTGAATTAAGCTGAAAGTTTTATATTTGTATATATTTGTGTTTTTCCTTATTACATCATGACATTGTCCTTTATTATATTGTGTTAGCATTTACTTATTTTCTTTAAAAAAATGAAGCAATATTTTACCCAGTCCTGTTACTACCCCCCACACATAACACACACACACACACACACACACACACACACACACACACACTAAGTCACATGGTCCACAGGAAGTGGCATCATTCAGACCACAGAAAGGCACATATTAGGTTTACTCATTTTGATTTCCGATTTCAACTGCAGGGGGAAGTTTCAAACCGGAGTCTGGGTAATTCATAAAAATATGTTTTTGTTAGCACAAATGTTACATGTTTCTACTTTATTTGCGAGTGCAATGTGAAAACTCGCTCACGTTACTCATATCTGATGAGTCCTTTGTACAATCTTCCACCACGCTCTAACAAGAGAGTTCTAGCTTCCTCTTTTATTTGCACTTCCCCTGCTTGCATGGCAACGGCTGTTTCTAAGGGGACAGGGGTCATAAACAGCCGTCGCCCTCGGTCACGAAAAAGTTCAAAGAAAAGATGCCTGCAGCTTGCGTCAGGTCCTGCTTCCTCTCCGCTTTGTAGATCTCAGGCCAAGACAAGATCTTCCTGTGGATTACAATAGATCAAAGAAACCGACGCCTTCATGTCGCTTCCCATCGTACGCAGTGGAGTTTTTCAAGCTTTGCTCGGTAAGCTCAAAGACAGCTTTTGTCCTCTCGCCGGTAACTCACGGCAACACTAAGTTTTCTGATAATTTGGATAGAATTATTCTGACAAAGGCGCTTTTGGTAGCTGACACATCTGTGAAGGCAACATTAATGCTGAAAGTGTCAGAATAACACAACTTTGTGTTTCCATGAGTTCCCGGCGAGCGGACAAAAGCGGTCTTTGGTCTTACCAATCAAAAGGCTCGTAAAACTCCACTGTGTAGGATGGGAAGCGACATGAAGATTCTTTATCTTGACCCGAGATCTATAAAGCGGAGAGAAAGCAGGACCTGACCCCCCTCCTGGCATCTTTTCTTGGAACTTTTTTGTGACCAAAGGCAGCGGCTGTTTATGACCTCCATCCCTTTTAGAAAACAGCCATTGTCATGTAATTAGAGAAAGTCCAAATAAAAGAGGAGGCGTACAATCTTCCGTTAGAGCTTGGAGGGACACTGTACAGGGGTACAAGTCTACATTTTTCTCCAAATTGAGCCAAATTTTGTTTAATTCCTTGCTTTTTTTGTCTGTTTAGTAGATGTCATCAGTGTTTGAACCTGCCAGAAAGGTACGTACAGGTTTCGGAGCGACATATGTTGCCATCCAAGCAACGTTGCCGTGGACGCCCCTGCTTATGTCAGCAAGACAATGCCAAGCCACATTCTGTCTTGTGCAGCCCTTTGAGAGACTTGTGATTAAGGGCTGTATAAATAATTTGATAATTTGATTGATTGATTGATCGACAGCCGGATTATTTCTCTTCACAAATGGAATGTTCTTGATCCAATCCCTGACTGACTGCTTCACCGGTGACTCTTCCCGTTGTGAAATCGGTGCTGCACCCTGGAAATAAAAAGTGGATATCTTGCTGATTTGGTGAGAGTCACATGTGCTGATGAACCGCAAGAAAATGGGGAAGGAAGGAGATCCTGAGGCTTTTCCACGGCAAACATCCGTCATCAAGTCCCACCAGCGCTGACAAGTCCGGACTTGCTCATTTTGTTGCACAAGCAAACAACTTTTCATCATCTCCGGCGGACCACCTGACGAGACTCCGACCCTCCATCATCCAACCTCGGACAACCGACGGGCTGAGTCAGCACATCTTTGGCTCTTTGGCTTGTTTTTGCAGAAATGGCAAGTGGAAAACCATTAGTTTGTTTGGATTTCCCACTTTGGAATACCAAAACTTAATTTGGAAAACAAAAAGTTATTTCATAAAAATTAGATAAAAAAAAATAATAATAATAAAAAAAAATATATATATATATATTTTTCTTTTCTTTTAATTATTTTTATTTATTTATTTCATTTTATATTTCACATAGCAAAAATGAAAATAATCAGTCAGCAAAATGAAGAAAACGCACCAAAATTTTTTTGTTGTTGTCATTTTCCAACTATTTAAATTGGATTTATGATGATTTTAATCCACATTGCATCAAAAAAGTATTTAAAAGTCTTCACATTTCTACACTTTATTATGTTACCTCCTTACTCCAAAATGGAATAAATGCAATTTTGTCCTCAAAATTCTACACACAATACCCCATGATGACAACGTGACAATGTTTTTGCAGGTTCATCAAAATAAAAAAAGGGTTTTATTGTATTTTATATAACAAAAAATGAAAATCATCAGTCAGAAAAAAAAACAAAACAAAAAAAAATACACCACAAAAAGATGTTTTCTCATTCACATTGGGGCCACATTGGGGCTACATTGGGGCCACATTGGGGCCACATTGGGGCCACATTGGGGCTACATTGGGGCCACATTGGGGCCACATTGGGGCCACATTGGTGCCACATTGGGACCACATTGGGGCCACATTGGGGCTACATTGGGGCCACATCGGGGCCACATTGCGGCCATATAGGGGCCACATCGGGGCCACATTGGACTCACATTGGGGCCACATCGGGGCCACATTGCGGCCGTATAGGGGCCACATTGGGGCCACATTGGACTCACATTGGGGCCACATTGGGGCTACATTGGGGCCACATCGGGGCCACATTGCGGCCATATAGGGGCCACATCGGGGCCACATTGGACTCACATTTGGGGCCATATTGGAGCCACATTGTAGCCATGTTGGAGCCACATTACGGCCATTTTGGAGCCAGATTGAGGCCACATAAGGGGCCGAATTGGGGCCACATCAGAGCCAGATGGGGGCCACATCTGGGTCATATTGGAGCCACATTGGACCACATCAGGGCCACATTGGGGCCACATTGGAGCCACATTACGGCCATTTCGGAGCCACATCAGAGCAACATTGGGGTCGAATTGGGGCCACATTGTAGCCAGATTTGGGCCACATTGGGGACACATTGGAGCCACATTGGGGACACATTGGAGCCACATTAGGGCCCCATTGGAACCACATTGGGGCCACATTGGAGCCACATCAGAGCCACATTGGGGCCACATTGGAGCCACATTAGGGCCACATTGGAACCACATTGGGGCCACATTGGAGCCACATTACGGCCATTTTGGAGCCAGATTGAGGCCACATAAGGGGCCGAATTGGGGCCACATCGGAGCCAGATGGGGGCCACACAGGGCCACATCTGGGTCGTATTGGAGCCACATTGGGGCCACCTCAGAGCCACATTGGGGCCACATTGGAGCCACATTACGGCCATTTCGGAGCCACATCAGAGCAACATTGGGGTCGAATTGGGGCCACATTGTAGCCAGATTTGGGCCGCATTGGGGACACATTGGAGCCACATTGGGGCCACATTGGGGCCACATTGGGGCCACATTGTAGCCAGATTTGGGCCACATTGGGGACACATTGGAGCCACATTAGGGCCACATTGGGGCCACATTGGGGCCACATTGGGGCCACATTGGAGCCACATTACGGCCATTTTGGAGCCAGATTGAGGCCACATAAGGGGCCGAATTGGGGCCACATTTGAGCCAGATGGGGGCCACACAGGGCCACATCTGGGTCGTATTGGAGCCACATTGGGGCCACCTCAGAGCCACATTGGGGCCACATTGGAGCCACATTACGGCCATTTCGGAGCCACATCAGAGCAACATTGGGGTCGAATTGGGGCCACATTGTAGCCAGATTTGGGCCGCATTGGGGACACATTGGAGCAACATTGGGGCCACATTGGGGCCACATTGTAGCCAGATTTGGGCCACATTGGGGACACATTGGAGCCACATTAGGGCCACATTGGGGCCACATTGGGGCCACATTGGGGCCACATTGCGTTCATTATTTTATTGAAGGACTAAATGACAATAATAAACATATTTTTCAAGTACACTAAGATTTTTTGGTACAAGTAAAGCCAATAATGACATTTTTTGTGGTCCCCTTTATTTAAAATTGTACTGAAAAGGAGCAGGTACCGGAACCAAAATATTGTTATGGTGACAACACGACAATAAAGATAAACATGAGGGAAGATGGAAACCACAGAACACAGACACCATCTTGCTCTCTCTTCCCTTCCTCTCGTCTTCTCTCAACTTCTGTTAGATTTCACTCTCAGTGGTGAAGCAAGCAACAGCTTCTAGTACTTTCCTCGACTTTCTCAATGAAAAGCTGACATTCCTGGCCGCTGACAAGCAGAAGTGAGAGCGGCGAGGAGGAAGTGAGCGTTCCCTAGAAGCAAGGACACAGGTCGCTGAGTCACGGCCATCACCAGGAAGATGATTTTTTTTTTTCTTCCAGAGGGCGGAGCCAGGTGAACATTTTGAAGGCACCTGCTGCGAGTGCGACAGGTGGGAAGGACGTCTGCTCCACAGATGACTCACGGACCGCAGGCCTCAGCAGAGATGGCATACGAGGGGTTTTGGTGACTCATGAAAATGGCATCAAACTAACCTGCGGTCAGCGTGGACGGGAACAATCCACGCCATATTTACCCTCGGAACGCCCAAGTCCATATTTGCACTTCCTGTGTCTCCATACGCTTCTCTTCACACTGTGAAAAAATTATAAAATAAAATAAAACAAAAAATTAAAAAAACCTTCACACTGTAAATGATCTACTGAAGGTTTGCGTGTTTTAAAACAGGTGCAAACTAAATCAAAGTGGATCTAGTAAACTTAAAGGGGAAGTGCACTTTTTGAGGGGGTTTGCCTATTATTCACAATCATTATGAAAGACCAATGTTTTGTTTTTTAATGCATTCTAAATATTAAATACATGTAATCCAAAGTCATATTATTGTCACTCTATCTTACCATCAAAACCCTTAAAAATATATCCATTAGGGTTTTATACACATGATGTAGTAACATTCATAATAACATGTAATATATACATGATGTAAGTATACATGTAGTATCTAGTAACATTCATAATAACATGTAATATATACATGATGTAAGTATATATGTAGTATCTAGTAACATTCATAATAACATGTAATATATACATGATGTAAGTATATATGTAGTATTTAGTAACATTCATAATAACATGTAATATACACATGATGTAAGTATATATGTAGTATCTAGTAACATTCATAATAACATGTAATATATACATGATGTGAGTATATATGTAGTATCTAGTAACATTCATAATAACATGTAATATATACATGATGTAAGTATATATGTAGTATCTAGTAACATTCATAATAACATGTAATATATACATGATGTAAGTATATATGTAGTATTTAGTAACATTCATAATAACATGTAATATACACATGATGTAAGTATATATGTAGTATCTAGTAACATTCATAATAACATGTAATATATACATGATGTGAGTATATATGTAGTATCTAGTAACATTCATAATAACATGTAATATATACATGATGTAAGTATATATGTAGTATCTAGTAACATTCATAATAACATGTAATATATACATGATGTAAGTATATATGTAGTATCTAGTAACATTCATAATAACATGTAATATATACATGATGTAAATATATATGTAGTATGTAGTAACATTCATAATAACATGTAATATATACATGATGTAAGTATATATGTAGTATCTAGTAACATTCATAATAACATGTAATATATACATGATGTAAGTATATATGTAGTATCTAGTAACATTCATAATAACATGTAATATATACATGATGTAAGTATATATGTAGTATCTAGTAACATTCATAATAACATGTAATATATGGATGATGTAAGTATATATGTCATTTAGTAACATTCCTAATAACATGTAATATATACATATATAAATAAATAATAAATAAATGTATTATGTTTTATTTATTTATTTATCATTTATTATTATTATTTAATATATACATGATGTAAGTATGTATGTAGTATCAAGTAACATTCATAATAACATGTAATATATACACGATGTAAGTATATGTGTAGTATCTAGTAACATTCATAATAACATGTAATATATACATGATGTAAGTATATGTGTAGTATCTAGTAACATTCATAATAACATGTTATATATACATGATGTAAGTATATATGTAGTATCTAGTAACATTCATAATAACATGTAATATATACACGATGTGAGTATAAATGTAATCTAACGTAACTGTTGTCACTTTTTACTTACGATGGGAGTTTGTTTACCGTCTAAAATGTATTTCCAGCACACAAGTTAGAAAGTTCCACAAAGCTGCGACTTGCATGCACTTCCTGTCACACAGGAAAGGTGAGGTGACCACACACACACCAGGGGAACTTTGCAAGCAGCATCACTTCCTGTCAAGCATCGCATGTTGTGTTGCTGGTGTTTTAGGAAGCTGCCGTGTGGTCAGAGCATCTCTACTGTGTCCAAGGTGTTCATGGGGGACATTTTTATTACCTTTTTATTGCTGCAAGACAAACTGTACAGAAACAAAATCAAACATGTTCTACACAGTATGAGGGACAAACTGTAAAAAATGGATTATTAATCTACTTGTTCACTTACTGTTAATATCTGCTGATTTTCTGTTTTAACATGTTCTATCTACACTTCTGTTCAAATGTAATAATCACTTATTCTTCCCTTCTTGGATACCACACATTAGTTCTGGATGATGCCACACATTTAGGTATCGATCCGATACCAAGTAGTTACAGGATCATACATTGGTCATATTCAAAGTCATCATGTGTCCAGGGACATATTTACTTACTTTATAAACATAATATATATATATATTTTTTAAACAAAAAATATTTAGTGATGCTAAAAAATATTGATGTAATTAATCATAGTAGGATTGACTAGATACGCTCCTGTACTTGGTATCATTACAGTGGATGTCAGGTGTAGATCCACCCATGGCGTTTGTTTACATTGTGACACAGGTGAGCTATTGTATCCTACGGTGTGTAGTGAAGTATTTTTAGTTATTCCTCGTCCTCCAGTGATAATGATACATGTAAAAAACTCACTTTATAGCATTTTTTAACACTAGTGATTTAGAAGTAGCTAAAACACTGTGGATGGTGTTTCAGTGTTATAACTTCACCTTTATCTTGACTTTTTACACCAAAATGCGTCCTTTCTCCCTTTTCTGTCAACACACTGTGTCTGCTTGTAAGTACTCTGTGTGTGTGCGCTGCCTAACATGCTCCTCTGCTCCTAAAAGCAGCAATATCACGAGGTAACCACGCGCCGCATTGTCTGTAAAAAAAAAAATAACAAAAAAAATTAATAGATAGGGAAGCAGTACTTTTCAAACAGAGTATAGTACCGTTTTTATTCATTAATACCGCGATACTATGTTAGTACCAGTGTACTGTACAACCCTAGCATGGATATATTGCACACAATGGAAAAATCCAAACGACTCAAAATAATCCACAGAAGTCTCAGCACAAACTAAATGGTCTTGGCTTGCAGGAGAGTCCAAACAAGGTAGTTTGGACCGTCCTTTGGACTGTAGTTTGGGTGGTGCAGTCCAAACAAGGTATTTTGGACCGTCCTTTGGATTGTAGTTTGGGTGGTGCAGTCCAAATAGGACGTTGTAGTTTGGGTGCTGCAGTCCAAACAAGGTAGTTTGGGTGGTGCAGTCCAAATAGGACGTTGTAGTTTGGGTGCTGCAGTCCAAACAAGGTAGTTTGGGTGGTGCAGTCCAAATAGGACGTTGTAGTTTGGGTTGTGCAGTGCAAATAAGACATTGTAGTTTGGGTGGTGCTGGAAAGTAGTTTGGGTGGTGCAGTCCAAACAAGACATTGTAGTTTGGGGTGGTGCAGTCCAGGTAACATGTTGTAGTTTGGGTGGTGCAGTCCAAAAGACACATTGTAGTTTGGGTATTATAGTCCGAATAAGACGTTGTAGTTTGGGTGGTGCAGGAAAGTAGTATGGGGTGGTACAGTCCAAATAAGACGTTGTAGTTTGGGTGGTGCAGTCCAAATAAGACGTTGTAGTTTGGGTGGTGCAGTCCAAATAAGACGTTGTAGTTTGGGTGGTGCAGTCCAAATAAGACGTTGTAGTTTGGGGTGGTGCAGTCCAGATAACATGTTGTAGTTTGGGTGGTGCAGTCCAAAAGACACATTGTAGTTTGGGTGGTACAGTCCAAATAAGACGTTGTAGTTTGGGTGGTGCAGTCCAAATAAGACGTTGTAGTTTGGGTGGTGCAGTCCAAATAAGACGTTGTAGTTTGGGTGGCGCAGGAATGTAGTATGGGGTGGTACAGTCCAAATAAGACGTTGTAGTTTGGGTGGTACAGTCCAAATAAGACGTTGTAGTTTGGGTGGTGCAGTCCAAATAAGACATTGTAGTTTGGGTGGTGCAGTCCAAATAAGACGTTGTAGTTTGGGTGGTGCAGGAAAGTAGTATGGGGTGGTACAGTCCAAATAAGACGTTGTAGTTTGGGTGGTGCAGTCCAAATAAGACGTTGTAGTTTGGGTGGTGCATCCAAAAAAAAAATATGTTTATGAGTTTGAACATCAAATATGTTGTCTTTGTAGCATATTCAACTGAATATGGCTTGAAAAGGATTTGCAAATCATTGTATTCTGTTTATATTTACATCTAACACCATTTCCCAACTCATATGGAAACGGGGTTTGTATTTTGGGTGGTGCAGTCCAAGTAAGACGTTGTATTTCGGGTGGTGCAGGAAAGTAGGCCACTCAGCAGTGAAAGGAGGTCAAAGGCTGTGTGTCTTTCCTCCGTGGGAGTAAAAAGCGCCGATCATTTCCAGTATTGCAAGTATTCTTCAGGTGTGTGCGTGACATCCACTCTGAGTGGGCTTTAAGGGCACAGACATCCACTTCACACCTGCTGAGCTCCCACACCTGCCATGCCAGCGTTCACCTTGCTCGCCCTTCTCTCGCTGGCCGCCATGGCGCCCGGCGCCTCAGCTGGAGGTCGGTGCCATGTCCACTCTGTGTCGGCCTCTCACGTGACCTTGGTGACGATGTTTTCTTTTCTGTCTTTTCTTTCTTGCTGAGCAGGTAGACCAGCAGACTGTTGCCGCAGGACGACGGACACACAAGTCCACCCGGACCTGCTGACCAAGTACTACGTGCAGAGGCCGCCATCTTGTTCTCTGCACGCCGTGGTGTGAGTCACTCCTCTTTCTTGTTGGGGAGAACTGGGATGATCAACGTTCTCAATATTATGACCAAAGTGGTTACTAAAAGGGAAACTGGACTTTATCCCGGAATTTTTACTGCCATTCACAATTTTCATTGTTTATGCATTCTAAATGTTAAAAAAATGCTGTAAAAGGTTACAATGGAGCCGATTAAAGTCACTCTATTTTGCCAACAAAACCCTAAAAAAACATCCAAACACCTCTATTACAGTTTTTTTTTATACATGATGTAGTAACATATAGAATAATATTTAATATTTACGTTACCATCCATCCATTATTTTACCGCTTATTCCCTATATGCATATCTATGTATAGATGTATACAAGTATATTGTTAGCAATTGGTCAATGATGTGACCCCAGGATACAGAGACGGGCGGCAAGGTTGAATTACAAAAAGGGGGAAATTTAAATAGTCCAAAAAGTGCAACACAAGGAGATGGGGCAGAAGTGCACACCATGAATCAACAAACAAAAACAGGTCCCTCGGTGGTCGGCAGGGGAAAAGGCCAGGGCGCACTGAGCACAGCAAAAGGTCCAACACAATATCCTCTTTAACTCAGGGAGGCTAGGAAGCAAAAATAAGGAGGTGAGGAATTTCAGCAATAAGGAGAGACGACTGACCAGGATTGATGGAGGGAAGCAGGCGCATGCACGTGGGAGGTGCAGGAGAAAATAACCGGCAGGACCCAGCTGTCGGTAACGAGCTTAAATACACCTAAGTAGGGTGCAGGTGTGCCTCGCTGGGGATTAATTAACTGAAGAAAACAGACACCGTAAAAAAGAAAAGGCAGGAAAATGACAAAACACAACATGTATATGTGTATGTGTATATATATATATATATATATATATATATATATATATATATATATATATATATACACATATATATATATATATATATATATATATATATATATATATATATATACATATATATATATATATATATATATATCACCTAATATTCGGTCAGGAAAAAAACACGAGAGGCTATATCATCCCCACAAGCCTGTTTTGCAGGAGATTTTATTAAATAAAAACCTTTGAAACAGGCTTGTCGGGATGATATAGCCTCCTGTGTTTTTTTTCCTGACCAAACGTATAGTCTGCATAAATATTTTATCCGCATATATATTTACATAACTATATTCAGCTCCAATTTTATCGTAACTCTAACTGCAACACAATTTTTAACAAGAAACTTTAACTGCAACATAATTTTTAACAAGAAAACCTGATTTCTAGATAGCATCAAAAAACAAGAGCAGTATTTCCATGACGATCATGTCCAACATTGACCTCGGAGAGCGGACTTCTTCTTCAACATATTGCTGACAGCTCCTTTTTCCGTCAAACACACCATCAGCAGCTTCTCCTTTGTATATTCTCGGAATGATTCTTGTGCACTCGGCTGGCTTTATGGACTCGTTTTGATTCAGTGTGGCGGAGACGACAAATAAGATTTCAAGTTTTAAGAGGTTTTCCAAATGTAAAGGTTTTCTAAATGTGTGGAACATGGTGTTGAGTAAATGTTATTCTAACTACAACTCTCAGGTTTTGCCACATTTCATTATTTCTCAGTTGCTCGTCCGTTGTGTTGAATGTGAGGTGATTTCTGGCAGGTTTACCACGCTGCGAGGCAAGAGAATCTGCGCTGACCCTGACAAGTTGTGGACCAAGACCAGCGTGGCGCACCTGGATGGACGCCAGCGTCATGGTCCACTTTTCACCGTGCCAAAGGAGGACCCGGTTTTGCATCGACTGTAGCAATTTGTACGGCGTGTCTTTGAAGTAGGGCTGGCGAAATTAACCACATGACCATGCGATCAATCAACAATAATACCTCGTTAATCACAAATCTACAATGCAAGTGAGCAATAACCTGTGATTAATCGTAATTAATCCACCTTCAGAAGTCTGATTAATCTGATTAAAGAGTGAGGAGAAATAACGGGGTCTTTTTCACGCTGATTTATACAATGCAAGTGAGCAATAACCTATGATTAATCGTGATTAATCTGATCGTAGAGTGGAGTGATTTATACAATGCAAGTGAGCAATAACCTGTGATTAATCGTGATTAATCCAAATTCAGAAGTATGATTAATCTGATTAAAGAATGAGGAGAATTAACAAGGGTCTTTTTTACGTTGATTTATACAATGCAAGAAATGAGCAATAACCTGTGATTAATCATGATTAATCTGATTATAGAGTGGAGTTATTTATACAACCCAAGTGAGCAATAACCTGTGATTAATCCGGATTAATCCACCTTCAGAAATCTGTTTAATCTGATTAAAGACCGAGAATAAATATCGAGGTGTTTTTTTCACACTGATTTATACAATGCAAGTGAGCAATAATTTGTGATTAATCATGATTAATCTGAATAAAAACAGAAGTGATTTATACAACCCAAGTTAGCAATAACGTGTGATTAATCATGATTAATCTGATTAAAGAGTGGAGCGATTTATACAACCCAAGTGAGCAATAACATGTGATTAATCATGATTAATCTGATTAAAGAGTGGAGTGATTTATACAACCCAAGTGAGCAATAACCTGTGATTAATCATGATTAATTCAAATCCAGAAGTCGGAATAATCTGATGAAAGAATGAGGAGAAATACCACAGTCTTTTTCACACTGATTTATACAATGCAAGTGAGCAATAACCTGTGATTAATCACGATTAATCCAAATTCAGAAGTGTGGTTAATCTGATTACAGAGTAAGGATAAATACTGGGGTTGTTTTTCACTCTGATTTATTCAATGCAAGTGAGCGATGACCTGTGATTAATCATGATTAATCTGATTAAAGATTCGGGCAATTTATACAATCCAAGACAGCAATAACCTGTGATTAATCTGTCAGGTTTGTCCCTGACAGTTTTGGTCTATGTCCTAGTTTTTCCTCTGCATTTGTCTTTAGTTCCTGTCAGCACTCTTATTTTGGTTCTGTTTCCTGTTTGTCTCCCTGAGTGCTGTGTAACTCTCAGCTGTGGCTGATTGGCACCTGGCCGCACCTGGTGTCAATCAGCCAGCCACTATTTAAGACCTGTTTTCTCCTCCACTCAGGGCTGGATTATTGTCGTGTCAATGTCATTTTCTACTTGTCGTTCTTACTGGTCGTGTGATTGCAGCGCAGCGGTAAGTTATATTTGGTGGATGTTTGTAGCTTACTGTTTTTTGTTCCCTGCTTCCGATTTGTTTGTTCATAGCCCTTAGTTTGTTATATCCGCTCACGTGCGCGTTTTTTGTTTGTACTCTTTGTTTGTTCTAGTTCTAGAAGTATAAATTAAACTATGTTTTCCTGCAAAATGCCTCCCTCCTGCTCTGCATCTTGGGGTTCGACTCAAAATAACTCTGACATAATCATGATTAGTACAAATCCAGAAGTCTGATTGATCTGATTAAAGAGTAAGGAGAAATAATGGGCTCTTTTTCCCTCTGATTTATATAATTCAAGTAAACGAGAACCTGAATTAATCATGATTATTCCAAATTCAGAAGTCTGATCATTTTAATGTTGTCATTTAGGTGGTACTTAATGAATACTTAGGTCTACTACACTACTGTATTTAATGTTGTCATTACGGTGGTACTTAATGAATACTTAGGTCTACTACACTACTGTATTCAATGTTATTATGGTGGTACTTAATGAATACTTAGGTCTACTATGCTACTGTATTTAATGTTATTATGTTATTATGGTGGTACTTAATGAATACTTAGGTCTACTACACTACTGTATTTAATGTTGTCATTATGGTGGTACTTAATGAATACTTAGGTCTACTACACTACTGTATTCAATGTTATTATGGTGGTACTTAATGAATACTTAGGTCTACTATACTACTGTATTTAATGTTATTATGTTATTATGGTGGTACTTAATGAATACTTAGGTCTACTACACTACTGTATTTAATGTTGTCATTATGGTGGTACTTAATGAATACTTAGGTCTACAACACTACTGTATTTAATGTTGTCATTATGGTGGTACTTAATGAATACTTAGGTCTACTACACTACTGTATTTAATGTTGTCATTATGGTGGTACTTAATGAATACTTAGGAGTACAACACTGCTGTATTTAATGTTGTCATTATGGTGGTACTTAATGAATACTTAGGTCTACAACACTACTGTATTTAATGTTGTCAATATGGTGGTACTTAATGAATACTTAGGTCTACTACACTACTGTATTTAATGTTGTCATTATGGTAGTACTTAATGAATGCTTAGGTCTACTACACTACTGTCTTTAATGTTGTAATTATGGTGATACATAATGAATACTTAGGTCTACTACACTACTGTATTTAATGTTATTATGGTGGTACTTAATGAATACTTAGGTCTATTATGCTACTGTCTTTAATGTTGTCATTATGGTGGCACTTAATGAATATTTAGGTCTACTACACTACTGTCTTTAATGTTGTAGTTATGGTGGTACTAAATTAATACTTAGGTCTACTACACTTCCGTATTTAATGTTGTTATTATGGTGGTACCTAATGAATACTTAGGTCTACTACACTACTGTATTTAATGTTGTCATTTTGGTGGTACTTAATGAATACTTAGGTCTACTACACTATTTTATTTAATGTCATTATGGTGGTACTTAATTAATACTTAGGTCTACTGCACTACTGTATTTAATGTTGTCATTATGGTGGTACTTAATGAATACTTGGGTCTACTACACTATTTTATTTAATGTCATTATGGTGGTACTTAATGAATACTGAGGTCTACTACACTATTTTATTAAATGTCATTATGGTGGTACTTAATTAATACTTAGGTCTACTACACTACTGTATTTAATGTTGTTATGGTGGTACTTAATGGATACTTAGGTCTACTACACTACTGTATTTTAATGTTGTCATTATGGTGGTACTTAATGAATACTTAGGTCTACTACACTTCTGTATTTAATGTTGTTATTATGGTGGTACTCAATGAATACTTAAGTCTATTATGCTACTGTCTTTAATGTTGTCATTATGGTGGTACTTAATGAATATTTAGGTCTACTACACGACTGTATTTAATGTTGTCATTATGGTTGTGCTTAATTAATACTTAGGTGTACTACACTACTGTATTTAATGTTGTCATTATGGTGGTACTTAATGAATACTTAGGTCTACTACACTACTGTATTTAATGTTATTATGGTGGTACTTAATGAATACTTAGGTCTACTACACTACTGTATTTAATGTTGTCATTATGGTGGTACTTAATGAATACTTAGGTCTACTACACTACTGTATTTAATGTTGTCATTATGGTGGTACTTAATGAATACTTAGGTCTACTACACTACTGTATTTAATGTTGTCATTATGGTGGTACTTAATGAATACTTAGGTCTACTACACTACTGTATTTAATGTTGTCATTATGGTGGTACTTAATGAATACTTAGGTCTACTACACTACTGTATTTAATGTTATTATGGTGGTACTTAATGAATACTTAGGTCTACTACACTACTGTATTTAATGTTGTCATTATGGTGGTACTTAATGAATACTTAGGTCTACTACACTACTGTATTTAATGTTGTCATTATGGTGGTACATAATGAATACTTAGGTCTACTGCACTACTGTATTTAATGTTGTCATAATGGTGGTACTTAATGAATACTTAGGTCTACTACACTACTGTATTTATTGTTGTCATTATGGTGGTACTTAATAAATACTTAGGTCTACTACACTACTGTATTTAATGTTATTATGGTGGTACTTAATGAATACTTAGGTCTACTACGCATTAAATAAAAATGTCATCCTGCCTTACATAATGATTGTGAACAATATGCAGAATCCCAAACAGATGCACTTCCCCTTTAAGAAAGAATATAATATAAATAAAAATAAAGGGACCATCTCATCCCAAAGAAAGGGGCCCGGGGCTCCTAGTAATTCAGCGTCATGGCAACTTGTATTTTTCATGCACTTATTGTTGTTGTATTTATCTGCCACATAAAAGCGGCCCCTGGCGGACAAGAGGTCGGGGTCGCCAAGTATTGCTATGATTTACTGTGATGTGTCAATCACTACTTTCTTCATCAATATTTCAAGGCGGCAACATTTCTCAGCATTACGTTGACTTTTTGAAGAAATTTTAGCTGTGTAACTATTGACAAATATATAGTTTGCATGACCACACACACACACACTACTTGTGCTGTGTGTTGGACCACCTGCTGACACACAACACACACACACACACAATTGAGGTACTTGTTACTTTTTATGTGAACATAAACATTTTTTAAAGACAAAGTGATATCACAGGAGACTAGTTTTTTGCTTTTTTTTTGGCAGTTTTTGGCCGTCGCCTTCTAAGTTTCCTCAATTTTCCCTTGCCTCCTTTTCTGGACCTGGTGCAGAGTGGTGATGTCACACTGCCGCTGGTGGACTTGGAAGTTCCTCCACTCTGCCGCACAAGTCCTCCATCCACTTTCAACATGGCGTTCTGTGTCCAACATCTGTTAGGGTCCGCACAAATTGTCTTTTTGCCTCGAGTGTACAACCTGCAATTGATGAAAGTACAGTGTTGTTGTTTTTTTTAAAAGATTTATTAGAAGAATGGTTTGTTATTTCATTCAAAATTACAATATATATAGGGTTAGGTTATATATATATATATATATATATATATATATATATATATATATATATATATATATATATATATATATA
>NC_084624.1:48289425-48366925 GCF_033978795.1 Nerophis ophidion
AAGGAAGTAGTATCTTCCATATGAGGAGGTGTGAACAAGTGATGACATAAATGAGGGTCCCAATTATAACATTGGACCTAATAGACAGTGTGTGTGTGTGTGTGTGTGTGTGTGTGTGTATTTTCATCCTTCTAGCTATAGTGGAAAGGGGGGCCCTCACAACCTACTGAACAAACGTGGGTCCTCACAAAGTAGGAAAGACATGTACGTGTGTGTGTGTGTGTGTGTGTGTGTGTGTGTGTGTGTGTGATATGTGCGTGTGTGTGTGTGTGTGTGTGTGTGTGTGTGTGTGTGTATGTTCATCCTTCTAGCTATAGTGGAAAGGTTGGCCCTCACAACCTACTGAACAAACACGGGTCCTCACAAAGTACGAAAGGTGTGTGTGTGTGTGTGTGTGTGTGTTCTTGTAATCCTACCCTTCTTGAGACACTAAGAAGGAAGTAGTATCTTCCATATGAGGAGGTGTGAACAAGTGACGACATAAATGAGGGTCCCAATTATAACATTGCACCTAATAGACAATGTCTCATTTGTGGTGATATCCATCAAAATGAGGGTGCTCCCAAAAAGGAGGGATTTTTCACTTTGACTGTGTCACTTTTAAAAGTGCTCCCTCTCTGGTCAACATAGTAAATAACAAGTGTGTGTAGAAAATTTAAATACGGCCCCTTTATTATTATTATTATCATCATTTATTTTTGTATTTATTTAAAAAAAAAGCTTGTTAAAATAGCAGATTGAGCACATTTAACCACATGGTGATCATTTAACTTCCAAGAAACATTTCAGTTTTATCACATGGACAAAGATAAGACCTTCTGGAGGAAAGTTCTGTGGTCAGATGAAACAAAAATGGAGCTTTTTGGCCACAATACCCAGCAATATGTTTGGAGAAGAAAAGGTGAGGCCTTTAATCCCAGGAACACCAGACCTACTGTTAAGCATGGTGGTGGTAGTATTATGCTCTGGGCCTGTTTTGCTGCCAGTGGAACTGGTGCTTTAAATGGGACAATAAAAAAGGAAGATTAGCTCCAAATTGTTCAGGACAAGATAAAACCATCAGCCTGGAGGTTGGGTCTAGGTCTTGTTTTTTTCTGTCTTGTGAAGTGTTTTAGTTTGAAAAGTAGCTCTCATCTCGTTTCAGGTCACTTGCCCATCCTTTTGTGTCATCAGTCTGACGTCATCCCTGACCCCTGATTGTTTCCACCTGCTCCCCATGACCCCATGTGTCTTATAAGCCCACGCCTCCCTTTTGTTCCGTGCCTCTCTGGCCTCTTATCCATGCCTTACCACGTCTGATATTTGTATACCTTGATCCTGAATTATTTCGTTACTATTTTGAGTTTTCTTTTTTCTCTTCCTCAGCAGAATGATTTTGTATTATTTAGTTTTACTCGCCTCAATTTTTTGAGTGACATTCTTTTGTTAACCTTTATTAGATTCGAGAAAGTGTAGAATTTTCATAGCTATTGTTTGTTCCTCCTGTTGGAGCGTTTTGTGTTTAAAATAAGTTTCGTAGAATACACGGCGCCAAGTGTAGTCAGGGACGGATGTCCCTCTGGGACAGAGGACCCTATTGAATTTCTAAGGTTTTATTATTATTCTTTATTATTATCCCGCCGCCTCTTTGAGCTGTATTTTAGCATGCTTCAAAACTCACCAAATTTGACACACATCAGGACTGGCGAATATTACCATCTAATCAAAAAACTAAACCCCAAAACTCAAAATTGCGCTCTAGCTCCCCCTAAGGAGAAAATACAGACAAAACTGTCTCTAACTTCTAGTAGGAATGTCAGAGAAACATGAAACAAAAACCACAATGTAGGTCTCATTTAGTCCTATATTTCATCCATTGACTACCCCTGCCTAAAATCAACAAGACATTTGCTATTCCCACTTCAATACAAAAGTTGGCTAAAAAATGTCGCTTTTTTTCCAAACATTATCTCCTCTGAGGCCGTTTGTCGTTTCGGCTTCAAATAAGCACAGAAGAGAGATTGAACCCTTCTGACTAAAAGTTGATGAAAAAGTTCTAATTACTACCCCAGTTTGGATTTTATGAGCCCGCAAAGAATCGAAATGCTGGTGCTGTTGTGTGTACTGCTGTCACAAAATGGCGACTTCCTGCTCAGACAAAACTGCTTGTAACTCAATGTAGGACTGTCATACACACAGGAAACAAAAACCTCAATATAGGTCTCACCGAGACCTATATTTCATACACTGACCGCCCCCAACTAAAATCAACAGGAAGTTTGCTATTCCCACTTCAATACAACAACTGCATTACATTCACAATGCATTACAGCATTGTGTATGAGACTGATGTACAACACAACTTTTCCTCTGTGTAATAATCCATCCATCCATTTTCCTACCGCTTATCCGGGCTTGGGTTGCGGGGGCAGCAGCCCAAGCAGTCCAGTCCATCGCTGCTTGCAGCTTTAATTTGTCATTGTTTTTGTGTTTTCCTCCTTTCGGAGTGATTTTTTTTTTGTGTTCCTTTTTTTTTAAAAAACCTTTTCGCTCACTAGGTTAGTTATGGTAGATATATTGAATTGCCATGAATTTGGAGGTGAAAAGAAACTTTCAAAATAAAAGCTTACTCAGCATCTGAGTTTTATCCTTTTGACCAAGCCTGACAGCAGTTGGGTGTTCCAACAGGAAGATGACCCCAAACACACCTCAAAAGTGGTCAAGGAATGGCTTGAATGAAGGTTTCAGAACGGCTTTCCCAAAGTCCCGACTTAAAGGTGTGGACAATGCTGAAGAAACAAGTCCATGTGAGAAAAGCAACACATTTAGCTGAACTGCGTCAATCTTGTGGGGAAAAATGTAAGCAGAAGCTTGTGGATGGCTACCAAAAGTGCCTTATTGCAGTGAAACTTGCCAAGGGACATGTAAGCAAATATTAACAACGCTGTATGTATACTTTTGATTGCTCGCATATTCAGTCAAGCTCCGATCACTACATCACTAAAAAAATTAAAGCTGCAAGCAGCGATGGACGGGATTGACTTTTGCTGGGGTTTCCTGCCTTTACCCATTCAACATATCTTTACCTGCACATTACCTACCTTCCCTGCATCCTGGGGTCACACTGGTGCTTCTATCTGTCACCCATACACGCTGGTGCTTCCTGCTATCACCCAGACAACATATCTTTACCTGCACATTACCTACCTTCTCTGTATCCTGGTGTCAAACTGGTGCTTCCTTCTTTCACCCAGTCAACATATCTTTACCCGCACATTACCTACCTTCTCTGCATTGTGTGGTCACGCTGGTGCTTCCTACTTTTAAGCGGCCATCTTGAGACGGCAGCAGCATCAGCGTAGCAGTTCAGCCGTAAAATCGAAATTGGGGCAGTTGTAAAAAATATTTTGTCAACTTTTAATCAGAAGGGTTTAATCTCTTTCATGTCCTAATTTGAAGCCGACACAACAAACGCGCTCAGAGGAGATAATGTTTAATCTTTTGTTTTGAAGGGGTGATTGCCAACTTCTTGTTGATTTTTGCTGAAGGATGTCAATGAATGAAACGTAGGTCTAAGTGAGACCTACATAGAGGTTTTGGTTTCATGTCTCTACGACATTTCTAACAGAAGTTACATGCAGTTTTGTCTGGGTTTTCTTCCCAATAGCAGTTGTGTCTGTGTTTTATTCTTAGGTGGCGCTACAGCGCCATTTTGAGTTTTGGGTTGGTTTTTTTTATTAGATCGCAATTTTCGCCAGTCCTGATGTGTGTCCAGTTTGGTGAAGTTTTGAAGCATTTTAAGGGGGTCAAATTACAGCTCAAAGAGGCAGAAATGACATTTTTTAGGAAACTTTTTTTTTTTTTTTTTTTTTTGCCAACTTATTGTTGATTATTGCTGAAGAATGTAAGTGTATGAAAATTAGGTCTAAGTCAGACCTACATAGAGGTTTTTGTTACATGTCTCTACAACATTTTTAACGGAAGTTACAAGCATTTTTGTATGTGTTTTTTCCTAGGGGGCACTAGAGCGCAATTTGAGTTTTTTTTTTTTTTTTTTTTTTTTTTAGATGGCAATTTTCGCCAGTCCTGATGTGTGTGTCCAGTTTGGGGAGTTTTGAAGCATTTTAAGGTGGTCAAATTACAGCTCAAAGAGGCAGAAATGACATTTTTTAGGAAACTTTTGTTTTGAAGGTGTTTTTTTTTGGCAAGTTATTGTTGATTATTGCTGAAAATGTAAGTGTATGACATCTAGGTCTAAGTGAGACCTACATAGAGGTTTTTGTTTCATGTCTCGACAACACTTTTAACGGACGTTACAAGCATTTTTGTATGTGTTTTCTCCCTAGGGGGCACTAGAGCGCAATTTTGAGTTTTGGGTTTGTTTTTACCATATCGCAATTTTCACCAGTCCTGATGTGTGTGTCCAGTTTGGTGAAGTTTTGAAGCATTTTAAGGAGGTCAAACTACAGCTCAAAGAGGCAGAAATGACATTTTTTAGGAAACTTTATTTATTTTTTATTTTTTTGCCAAGTTATTGTTGATTATTACTGAAAAATGTAAGTGTATGAAAATTAGGTCTAAATCAGACCTACATAGAGATTTTTGTTTCATGTCTCGACAACACTTTTAACGGACGTTACAAGCATTTTTGTATGTGTTTTCTCCCTAGGGGGCACTAGAGCGCAATTTTGAGTTTTGGGTTTGTTTTTATCGGATCGCAATTTTCGACATTCCTGATGTGTGTGTCCAGTTTGGGGAGATTTGAAGCATTTTAAGGGGGTCAAATTACAGCTCAAAGAGGCAGAAATGACATTTTTTAGGAAACTTTATTTATTTATTTATTTTTTTGCCAACTTATTGTTGATTATTGCTGAAGAATGTAAGTGTATGACATCTAGGTCTAAGTGAGACCTACATAGAGGTTTTTGTTTCATGTCTCGACAACACTTTTAACGGACGTTACAAGCATTTTTGTATGTGTTTCTCCCTAGGGGGCACTAGAGCGCAATTTTGAGTTTTGGGTTTGTTTTTTTTATTACATCACAATTTTCACCAGTCCTGATGTGTGTGAGTTTTGAAGCATGTTAAGGAGGTCAAATTACAGCTCTTAACAATAATTAAGAATAATAATAAAACCTTAGAAATACAATAGAGTCCTCTGTCCCAAAGGGACAATCGGTCCCTAATAAAAGTTGTAGAAATGATTGGAAAGAAAGGACAGCCAAGACCTGATGTGTCCATGATCCATGTGGACTTACACTACGGCCCTGATGGTGCACACCCCCACGTGCTGGATGGTGTAGTTGAGGACGTTCTTCAGCGGCACCATGGTCTTGGACAGGCCGGGGCAGCAGGTCCCAGCACTCCTTTGAGCTGCGACAGCGTGGACAACAGATCCTGAGGTCACCTTTTGGACTTCGGCATCACCATCAAGAACTGTTCCACTGCAAACTCACCTGCCAGGACGGCGGTCATCCAGGGGGCCAAGCAGAGGAGAACCGGGCCGAGTCTCATCTTGGACTAACTCACGCCCGAGTAGCCTTTGATCAGTGGAGTCTGGGACGGGGGGGTCTTATAGACAACACACCTCCCCCTCCTTCAGAGAAGCTCTGTGGTCTTTCAGCAGAAAGAAGAGAGGAAATAGACGGCTTAAGACACCTTCTCACTTCTTCTACCCACAGTCCTACCGTGTGACCTCACCTTTCCCCAGAGTGAGCCCCCACACTTTCACCCGTGACGCACACACTTTTGCAACCTTCCTAATCATTTGCCATCAATTTTATTTTGGTAAGTCACTTTCACCTTCGTCTTGTGTTTGGGTCGGCACCGACCCGTTTTACTTTTTAAATGCATAAAAACACCACATACATTTATTTTTTTGCATCAAAGCTTTTTGACTTTGTCAGGAACCTCTTTGTCAACAAAATAAAACATTTTCATTTTTTTCACTAAATTATAAAATGCTCTGGTAGAAATCATGCCCTTGGTGTTGTTAGGGTCAGTTTCGACCCAGTTCTAAAAATAAGATGATAAGAGCCAAAACTGAACACACTGACAGCCAGCTCCTCTCCCAATCATGTGAGCTTTAGTGGATTCTCATTTTAACTTGTTATCCTCTACAAAAACAAACAAAAGACGGACACTAAAAGTGTCACTTTTTGCCACTCTGATTTTGTTTTTTTATTAGTTTTGGAACTAGTAATTTATTTCTCTTGGTTTCATTTGCTTGATTGGTTGTTGTTTGATTGATGTTGGATTTCTGTTGCTGAAAAAAATACTTTTTAGGATTTTTCTTGAAGTAAATATATATGGGGCGAAATTGACCCCTAACACCATAGATGTTACTATAGTTAAAATTCTTAAAATGAAAAAATAAATAAAACACATTTATTTAAGAGATGTGTTCTAATACCCTTTAGTAATAGTTAGGTAACACAACAACCTTTTTTTTTAATTTATCAATCAATCAATCAATGTTTATTTATATAGCCCTAAATCACAAGTGTCTCAAAGGGCTGCACAAACCACAGAGACATCCTCGGTTCAGAGCCCACATAAGGGCAAGGAAAAACTCACAACCCAGTGGGATGTCAATGTGAATGACTAAGAGAAACCTTGGAGAGGACCGCAGATGTGGGTGAGACATAGGGAGGCCCGAATATAATACATTACAGTAATCGATTTATATGATTCTCTTGAGGTTCGTTTTACCATTTTTAAAAATTGAAATGGAGGGGTATACTGACAAAAAAAGGCCCAATGGCCCAAACCAAAAATATTAAAACCAATATTTTCAAGGATAAGGAAGCCTAACGAGGTAACCAAGAGACGAGAAACAAATTGGATGGTAGATAATTGTTTTTAGTGTATTTTACAGCTGATTTAAGACATGGGTCAAAACCGACCCGTTAACATAAGAGATGGGAACAGAAAGCTAACACAAGAGGAAGGTTAAATGTGGGTTTATGTGGCCAAAGATTCTAGAAGAATCTTCTAGAGCAGGGGTCACCAACGCGGGCACCAGGTCGCCCGTAAGGACCAGATGAGTCGCCCGCTGGCCTGTTCTAAAAATAGCTCAAATAGCAGCACTTACCAGTGAGCTGCCTCGATTTTTTTTAATTGTATTTATTTACTAGCAAGCTGGTCTCGCTTTGCTGGACATTTTTAAATCTAAGAGAGACAAAACTTAAATAGAATTTGAAAATATTATAAAAAATTGGTCTTCACTTGTTTAAAAAAATATATTTATTTTTTTACTTTGCTTCTTATAACTTTCAGAAAGACAATTTTAGAGAAAAAATACAACCTTAAAAAGGATTTTAGGATTTTTAAACACATATACCTTTTTACCTTTTAAATTCCTTCCTCTTCTTTCTTGACAATTTAAATAAATGTTCAAGTATTTTTTGTATTTTATTTTATTGTAAAGAATAATAAATACATTTTAATTGAATTCTTCATTTTAGCTTCTGTTTTTTTGACAAAGAATATTTGTGAAATATGTCGTCAAATTTATTATGATTGAAATTCAAAAAAAATATTCTGGCAAATCTAGAAAATCGGTAGAATCAAATTTAAAGTCTTTTGAAAAAAAATTCTGGAAAATCTAGAAGAAATAATGATTTGTCTTTGTTAAAAATATAGCTTGGTCCAATTTGTTATACCGTATTTCCTTGAATTGCCGCCTGGTATATAGTATGCGCCTGCCTTCAATTACTGCTGGGGTCAAACTCGCTTCCCAAAATAATTAGCGCATGCTTAGTATTACCGCCGGGTCATCATTTTCAAAATGGAGGAGGCTGATTTCAATACCGGTAATTTGAAATCGCATAAAAGGAAGAAGATTAAGAGCTACTCGGTAGGATTTAAGGTCCAAGCTTACATCACACTCAAATTTTTACTGCATGCCTTTGGTAAGTGCCGGAGTGAGAAGAGGTTTTAAAATAATTAGCGCATGCTTACTTTTACCGCATGCCTTTGGTAAGCACAGGAGTGAGAAGAGGTTTTAAATGAATTAGCGCCCTGGCGGCAATTCAAGGAAATACGGTATTTTACAACAAAGTGCAGATTTAAACTATTTAAAACATGTAAAAAAAATTCTAAAATGAACCTTAGTCAGGAAAAATTATTAATGTTATTCCATAAATTATTTTTTAAATTTTTTCCCAAAAATTCAAATTAGCTAGTTTTTCTAATTTTTTTCGGATGAATTTTGAATTTTATGGAGTCGAAATTGAAGATAAACTATGTTTCAAAATTGTATTTGCATTTTTTTGGTGTTTTCTCCTCTTTTAAACTCTTCAATTAAGTGTTTTTTTCATCATTTATTCTCTACAAAAAAACCTTCCGTAAAAGGAAAAAAAATGTACGACGGAATGACAGACAGAAATACCCATTTTTTTTATACATATAGATTTATGTATTAAAGGTAAATTGAGCAAATTGGCTATTTCTGGCAATTTATTGAAGCGTGTATCAAACTGGTAGCCCTTCGCATTAATCAGTAGCACTTAGTTTCAAAAAGGTTGGTGACCCCTGTTCTAGAATATGCCCCACAATAAGCATACTAGGGTTGTACGGTATACCGGTATAGTACCGCAATACTGATGAATCATATTCAGTACTATACCCGCCACTAAAAAGTGCCGTAAAACACTGTTTTTTAGAAGCAGATGAGCATGTTGGGCAGCGCACACACACAGAGTACTTAGAAGCAGAGACAGTGTGTAGACAGAAAAGGGAGAATGGATGCATTTTGGTGTTAAAAATCAGGATAAAGGTGAAGTTATTACTCTGAAGGACCCTCAGGAGGAGGTGCTTCAAGTCTGTGGTGATTTAGCCACTTCGAAATCACTAATCCTGGCCTCCATGGCGACAAATAAAGTAAGTTTCTTCTAAGTAGCAAAATCACTGGAGGACAAGGAACAGCTTCACTACACAGCGTAGGAGGATACAACAGCTCACCGGGGTCACAATGTAAACAAACACCAGGGGTGGATCTACACCTGACATCCACTGTAATGATACCAAGTACAAGAGCGTATCTAGTTGATACTACTATGATTATGTCGATATTTTCTACAGTTATATAATGTTTATAAAGTCAATAAATATGCCCTGGACACATGAGGACTTTGAATATGACCAATGTATGATCCTGTAACTACTTGGTATCGGATCGATATATAAATGTGTGGTATCATCCACAACTAATGTCGAGTATCAAATAAGAGAAGAAGAAGTGATTATTACATTATAACAGAAGTTTAGATGAAACACGTTAAAACAGAAAACAGGTCGACACCTACCCTTTACATCAGCATTTTTAACTTTATTATTGTTGCTTTATTTGGTATTATATTTTATGATATGATCCTGCAACTACATCGCATCGATACCCAAATGAGTGGTATCATCCACGACTGATGTCAAGTGTCAAAGAAGAGAAGAATAAGTGATTATTACATTTTAACAGAAGTGTAAATAGTGTGTTTGTGTTTTAGTTTTTCCTCTGTGTGTCTTTAGCATTTCCTGTTTTTAGTTCCTGTCGGCGCTCTTATTTTGTCTGTGTCCTGTTTTTTTCCCTGTGCACTGTTTTCCCCCAGCTGCGGCTGATTGGCACCTGGCCACACCTGGTGTCAATCAGCCCGCTCCTATTTCACCTGCTTTGCTCGTCCAGTCAGTGCTGGATTATTGTGGCTCTTGTGGTTGCTACCTGTCATGTCGTATCCTGTCTTGTCAATGCAGCGTTGCGGTAAGCTTTATTTGATTGCGTTTTTTTAGCTTACTGCCTTTTGTTCCCTGCTTCCAAGTTTGTTTTCGTATTATATGTACAACTTCTGTTTCCTGCTCGAGAGCTGCTAGCTTCCACGCTAGGCCTCTTTGTTTTTGCTGGCTTCCATGCTAAGCTCCGTTTATTTTCTAGTTCCCATGCTAGCTCTTTTTGTTTGTTATCCGTCCATGTGCTCCCCTTTGGTTTGTTCTTGTTGTAGTATTTTTATTAAATCATGTTTTCTCACTCCATGCCTGCCTCCATCTCTGCATCTTGGGGTTCGTCTCCAACTAACTTTGACAAATAGAACATATCAAAAGAGAAAGTAAGCAGATATTAACATTAAGTGAAAAAGTAGATTAATAATCCATTTTTAGGGTCCTGCGGACCCTATTGAAACTGGTCAGTTTTATTATTATTATTCCGCCACCTCTTTGAACTGTAATTTGACCCCCTTAAAATGCTTCAAAACTCACCAAATTTCACACACTCATTAGAACTGCCAAAAATTGCCGTCTAATAAAAAACCAAACCCCAAAACTCAAAAATGCGCTCTACCGCCCCCTAGGAAAAAAAAACAGACTGCTTGTAACTTCCATTAGCAATGTCGTAGAGACATGAAACAAAAACCTCTATGTAGGGCTAATTTAGACCTAGATTTCATAATTTTACATTATATGGCAAAAATCAACAGAAATTTTGCAAAAACTCAATCAAAGCAAAATTTTCGCAAAAAATTCAATTTTTGCCTCTTTGAGCTGTAATTTGACCCCCTTAAAATGCTTCAAAACTCACCAAATTTCACAAACTCATTAGAACTGCCAAAAATTGCCGTCTAATAAAAAAACCAAACCCCAAAACTCAAACATGCGCTCTAGCGCCCCCTAGGAAAAAAAAAAACAGACTGCTTGTAACTTCCATTAGCAATGTTGTAGAGACATGAAACAAAAACTTCTATGTAGGCCTAACTTGGACCTAGATTTCATAATTTTACATTATACGGCAAAAATCAACAGAAATTTTGCAAAAACTCAATCAAAGTAAAATTTGCGCAAAAAATTAAATTATGCCTCTTTGAGCTGTAATTTGACCCCCTTAAAATGCTTCAAAACTCACCAATCTTGGCACACACATCAGGACTGGCAGAAACTGCGATTTAATGAAAAAAACCAAACCCCAAAACCCCAAAATGCGCTTTAGCGCAATTTTTTTAATAAAACAAAGAAAAAACTACTCCTAGGAAGAAAACACAGACAAAACTGCTTGTAACTTCCAGTAGGAAAGTCGGAGAGACCTGAAACAAAAACTTCTATGCAGGTCTCACTTAGACCTACGTTTTAATAATTGACATTCTTCAGCAAAAAACAACAGAAAGTTAAAAATTACCCCTTCAAAATAAAAGTTTTGTAAACACCCGTCACCTTTTTTCAAACGTTAGCTCCTCTGAGCGCATTTGTCGTTTCGGCTTCAAACGCGCACAAGAGAGAGTTTGAACCCTTCTGATTAAAAGTTATCGAAAGAGTTTTGATAAGTTCTCCGGTTTGGATTTTACGCGCCTTCAAAAAACCCCTGCGCACATTTTCCTAAAAAATGTCATTTTTGCCTCTTTGAGCTGTAATTTGACCCACTTAAAATGCTTCAAAGTGCAAGTTAAAGCTCTACTATGCAAAGCGAAAGCCATTTATCAACAACATCCAGAAACGCCGATCTGTAATTTCACCCCCTTAACATGCTTCAAAACTCACCAAATTTTACACACACATCAGGACTGGCAAAAAATTGCGCTCTAGCGCCCCCTAGGAAAAAACCCAGACAAAACTGCATGTAACTTCTGTTAGGAATGTCGTAGAGACATGAAACAAAGACTTCTATGTAGGTCTGACTTAGATCAGAGCCTGAGTAGCGGCGGCAGCAGCCAAAGGCGGACCCGACCAACGCTGCTTGCAGCTTTAATTAGGGTCCGCCAGGCCCATGGGCCAAGGACCCTATTGAAACTGCTGTGTTTTATTATTATTCCGCACCTACGCGCTATAATTTGACCCCCTTAACATGCTTCAAAACTCACCAAATTTGACACACACGTCGGTATTGCAAACCTTCCCAACATATTAAGCAACCAATCCCCCAAAATAAAAATTGCGCTCTAGCGCCCCCTAGGAAAAAATTACAGACAAAACTGCATGTAACTTCTGTTAAGAATGTCATAGCGACATGAAACAAAAACTCCTATGTAGGTCTGACTTAGACCCAATTTTCATACGCTCACTTCTTTCAGCAAAAATCTACAGGAAGTTGGCAAAAACCCCTTCAAAATAAAATTTTCGCCAAAAATGCAATTTTTGCTTCTTTGCGCTGTAACTTGACCCCTTTAAAATGCTTCAAAAGTCACCAAACTTGGCGCACACATAAGGACTGGAAAATATTGCGATCTAATGAAAAAACCAAACCCCAAAACTCAAAATCGCGCTCTAGCGCTATTTTTGAATAAAACACTGAAAAAACTGCTCCTAGGAAGAAAACACAGACAAAACTGCTTGTAACTTCCGGTAAGAATGTTGGAGAGACATGAAACAAAAACCTCTATGTAGGTCTCGCTTAGACCTACATTTCATAGATTGACAACCCCCAACAAAAATCAACAGGAAGTTTGCAATCCCCCCTTCAAAACAAAAGTTTTGTAAAAAACGGTCACCTTTCTTCAAACATTATCTACTCTGAGTGCATTGGTTGTTTTGGTTTCAAACTCGCACAGGAGAGGGATTGAAACCTTCTGATTAAATGTATAGAACAGAGTTTTGATAAGTTCTCAGGTTTTGATTTTACGCGCCTTCAAAGAACCCCTGTGCAAAGTCTCCTAAAAGTCATTTTTGCCTCTTGAGCTGTTATTTGACCCCCTTAAAATGCTTCTAAACTCACCAAACTTGACACACACATCAGGACTGGCAACAATTGCGAGCTAATAAAAAAACCTAACCTCAAAACTCAAAATTGTGCTCTAACGCCCCCCCTAGGAATACAACATGGACAAACTGCTCCTAGGAAGAAAACACTGACAAAACTACTTGTAACTTCCGGTAGGAATGTCAGAGAGACATGAAACAAAAACCACTATGTAGGTCTCCCTTAGACCTACATTTTAATAATTAACATACTTTAGCAAAAATCAACAGGAAGTTTGATATTTTCACTTCAATACAACAACTGCATTACTTCCACAATGCTTTAGATTCTCAAAATAGTGGCTCCAAGGCGTCTTCTAACGCTTATCCGGCCGTGGGTCTCGGGGGCAGCAGCCAAAGGCGGACCCGACCAACGCTGCTTGCAGCTTTAATTACAGTTTGTCCCTCATAATGTGTATAAAATAATAGGTGTATAAATGAGACAATGTTAGTGCAGACTAATTAGGAGGCTTTGTTTGTTTACTTACTACTAAAAGACAAGTTGTCTAGTATGTTCAACATTTTATTGAAGGACTAAATGACAATAATAAACATATGTTTCATCTACACTAACATGTTTGTTACAATAAAAACATTTTTTGGGTCCCCTTTTTTTCTTTAGAAAAGTATGAAAATACATTTTAATAACCCTATTCTCTTTTATTCCGATCACTATTGCTGTAGCGGCGGTTGTGATCTTCCATCAAAATAAATGTTCACCTGTCAATCATACTTTCTTAACACCTTTCTCACAAACAGTTTCCTCTCGCTCTTATCGTCTCAGTTCTTGTCTTGAGGGCACTGGGATCGCTACACAACCCAAACACTTTGCATGGAGTTCTCCGAGGCTGCAAGAGTTATCGAGGCTAATCCATGTGACTCGTCACGTCGTGTTGGTATCGATCCCGACCTCGGTGTGGGTGGCGGTTGAGGAAATATGGACCACCACTTCCTGTGCTAATGCGTGCATGTGTCGGCTGGGCAGAGTTATGTGTGTGTGTGTGCTCGCCTCCTTTTTACACACCTTTGGTGCAGACACCCGCCCTCTGACATCTGATGGAAAATATCCATGTAATCGTAGTAGTATCGACTACGTACACTCTTGTATTTGGTATCATTACAGTGGATGTCAGGTGTGGATCCAATCATGGTGTTTGTTTACATTGTGACACAGGTGAGCTATTGTGTCCTCCTACTGTGTGTAGTGAAGCATGTGTAGATACTCCTCGTCCTCCAGTGATAATACTGATCAATAAAGTACTTTCTATTCTATTCTATAATGCAGGGGTGTCCAAACTTTTTCCAATGGGGGCCGCACACTGAAGAATCAAAGAAAGCGGGGACCATTTTGATATTTTTTTTATTTGAAAAACCAATACAATATATGTATAAAAATATACATTTAGGCCTCCACTCAGGCTTGATCAAGAGGATTTGGTCCAAAAAATATTTAAAATGTGTCAGTATTTTGTATTATTATTATTCAAGGTTTAAATCTCTAGATCAGGGGTAGGGAACCTATGGCTCTAGAGCCAGATGTGGCTCTTTTGATGACTACATCTGGCTCTCAGATAAATCTGAGCTGACATTGCTTAACATGATAAGTAACGAATAATTCCACTTGTAATAAGTGTTAAAAATAATGTTCAAAACATAAAATATTGTCATGCATTTTTAGTCCATCAATCCGTTTACTACCGCACCTGTTTAAGAAGTTGCGTTAAGTTATTTATTTATTATTGGTTAATGTTGGGCTTGTCCTCCTGGGGGTTCTTCAGACCACCAAGCACCGACATGAGAGCCCGTTTCAGGGTTACACTATTGTTTCATTTTTCAATAAGTCTCTCAGTTGTTTTCCAGCAATTGTATTGTTCTCTTCCGTTCTCGCTCGCGCTCTGTCTCCAGCCCCAACCCCATCTCTCCTCCTGGCTGCTGCTTATAACAGAGCGACAGGTGATTAGATAACAAGGCGCAGGTGGGCCATCTACGCAGCTCTCGCTGATTTCGAGGCCGGTCCTGGCACATCCCAGTTCACTGCAGGCCCGCGGGCCACGCCCCCTCCACAGTTAGCTTCAGAATAACAATGTTATTACAAAGAATAAGAGACCTATTATACTCTACAAATGTTGGTCTTACTTAAAAATGCACACGTTTAGTTGTGTTCAGTGTTAAAAAAAAATATTATATGTCTCTTACGGAAATACATTTTAAAATATTTGGCTTTTTGGCTCTCTCAGCCAAAAGATTCCCGACCCCTGATCTAGATCAACATTAGGTCCATCCGTCAATATAATGTTTTTAAAGATTTAATGTAAGTTGTATGCCCTTTTTGTCATTATGGAAAAAAACCCCAAAATATGCAATAACCAATAGTATTTTAAAGTGGAATATTTGAGATTATATAATAATTGGAGCCTTAAAAATGTCAACACAACACAACATTGATTTTAATTTAATATATATTTTTTTAGCGATGACACAAACAAAATATTACTAAAATTATAGGGAGCTCCAAAAGAGTCCTACTCATTAAAAATAAAAAAATATATATTTTTTTACCGTTTACTTTAAACACAATCGTCTTCAGATCCATCCATCAATGAGATATATATATATATATATATATATATATATATATATATTTGTGTGGGAAAAATCACAAGACTACTTCATCTCTACAGAACTGTTTCATGAGGGGTTCCCTCATGAAACAGTTCTGTAGAGATGAAGTAGTCTTGTGATTTTTCCCACACATACATATTGCGCTCTACCACGGTATCGAGCACTATTCTCTGGATAATCCAATCAAGACATATATATATATATATATATATATATATATATATATATATATATATATATATATATATATATATATATATATATATATATATATATATATATATATATGTAACGGGTATAAAAAATACTTTCATTATTTGAGTGAAATTCCTGCTAAAATATGTACATTGTTTTGTCATGCAATGAGGTCCAATTGCGCCATCTGCTGGTACCTGAAAGTCTGTAAATATGACCGGAAACCGGAAGCTATTAGCAGACTTCCTGCACTCTGCTAATAGTAAGACATGTTCTGATATTGCTCCCCGAAATATTGTACATGACACTAAAGCTAACGCGATATTTATTGTAAGATACACAGTTATTTAACAGCAGTTATGTTGTGAAATCTTCGTTTTGAATTGGTTGTTGCTCACGTTAGATGTACTACTATTTTCTACTGATGTACTACTATTTTCTACTGATGTACTACTATTTTGTACTGAAGTCAGTATTATTTTGGAAACCAGCAGAGGTGCTAACCACATATTGTGTGTACGTGCATTCTGATCACTCTTTACAGGTAATAATTGTTACACTATGTGCGTGTTACGTGTCCGTACGTTCATATTTAAGTTTGAATTGTCCGCCATTTTGACGTGAACACAACGTGGCCTGTCATTTTCGCTAGTCGCCACCAGAGGGTGATAAAAGTCCATTTAATGATTGCGTCATGTCACGTCTTGTATTGTATTTTGTACTTTTCTATTTTCTATTTCACAAATATATAAAAAAAGGATAATGTTGGTTAAAAAACAAGTTAAAAAATATTGTATTGAATTGATTGTAATACCAGTGAAGATAAAAGCACGTTAAAAGCAATATACGATGCCATGAAAAAAGTATACTGCTAGAAACCATTGTATTAAGTTACACCTGTAATTGTAAAAATATGAAAATGTTCTGTACTTGAGCAGACTTCCTGCACTCTGCTAATGAGACCTAGAAACCAGCAGAGGTGCTAACCACATATTGTGTGTGTACGTGCATTGCGATCTTTCATTGCAGCGTCCTGTCAAGAATCCACACGCAGGCTGCTTTGATGATGTGGTTCTTTACTATTACCTGCAACCAGTGACCAGAATGCACGTACACACAATATGTGGTTTGCACCTCTGCTGGTTTCCAAAATAATATTGACTTCAGTGCAAAATAGTAGTACATCTAATGTGAGCAACAACCAATTCAAAACGGAGATCCCACAACATAACTGCTGTTAAATAACTGTATCTTACAATAAATATCACGTTAGCTTTAGTGTTGGGTACTCGCATGTCTGCAGTTGTGTTGTGATGTGTTGTGATGTGTTGTGATGTGTTGATGATGCAAGAATCCAGGAGAGAGGAGTGAAGGTAAGAGGAATTTAATTCAGAACCACCATGAATTGATTAACGTGGACCCCGACTTAAACAAGTTGAAAAACTTATTGGGGTGTTACCATTTAGTGGTCAATTGTACGGAATATGTACTGTACTGTGCAATCTACTAATAAATGTTTCAATCAATCAATCAATCAAAAACTCATAAGAAAACAAATAAACATAAAGCAGTCTTGCATTGTAAGTTCACCAAACATAGATTTTATCTTCGAGCACCGAGGAGTGCTCGAGTGAAACATAAACAGGCAGTAGCTTGATTGACAGCAGGTGTGAACCGCTGCCAATCAAAGAAAAGAGAAAAACAACAGTGCTCGGTGAATAAAACAGGAAATACAACAAAGTAAGAGCACTGAACAGGAAGTAAATACAAAAACACGAACATTAACAGAAATAAAGTTACAGATTGTCACATTTAGTGTCATTTACAATATTTCGGGGAGCAATATCGGAACATGTCTTACTATTAGCAGAGTGCAGGAAGTCTGCTAATAGCTTCCGGTTTCCCGTCATATTTACAGACTTTCAGGTACCAGCAGATGGCGCAATTGGACCTCATTGCATGACAAAACAATATACATATTTTAGCAGGAATTTCACTCAAATAATGAAAGTATTTTTTAAACCCGTTACATATATATATATATATATATATATATATATATATATATATATATATATATATATATATATATATATATGTCTTGATTGGATTATCCAGAGAATAGTGCTCGATACCGTGGTAGAGCGCAATATGTATGTGTGGGAAAAATCACAAGACTACTTCATCTCTACAGAACTGTTTCATGAGAACCCCTCATGAAACAGTTCTGTCTTAGATTCTTATATATATATATATATATATATATATATATATATATATATATATATATATATATATATATATATATATATATATATATATATATATATATATATAAGAATCTAAGACAGAACTGTTTCATGAGGGGTTCCCTCATGAAACAGTTCTGTAGAGATGAAGTAGTCTTGTGATTTTTCCCGCGCAATATGTATGTGTGGGAAAAATCACAAGACTACTTCATCTCTACAGAACTGTTTCATGAGGGAACCCCTCATGAAACAGTTCTGTCTTAGATTCTTATATATATATATATATATATATATATATATATATATATATATATATATATATATATATATATATATATATATATATATATATATATATATATATATATATATATATATATATATATGTATGTATGTATGTATATATGTATGTATATGTATATGTGTATGTGTGGGAAAAATCACAAGACTACTTCATCTCTACAGAAGTGTTTCATGAGGGAACCCCTCATGAAACACTTCTGTAGAGATGAAGTAGTCTTGTGATTTTTCCCATACCTACATATTGTGCTCTACCATGGTATCGAGCACTATTCTCTGGATAATCCAATCAAGACATATATATATATATATATATATATATGTATATATATATGTATATGTATTATATATATATATAATTGACGGATCTGAAGTTGATCTGAAGACGATTGTGTTTGAAGTAAACGGGAAAAAAATATAAATATGTTTATTTTTAATGGGTAGGACTCTTTTGGAGCCCCAATAATTTTAGTAATATTTTTTTTTGTGCCATTGCTAACAAAATATATCCATCCATTTCTACCGCTTATTCCCTTTTTGGGGGTTGCGGGGGGCGCTGGCGCCTATCTCAGCTAAAATCGGGCGGAAGGCGGGGTACACCCTGGACAAGTCGCCACCTCATCGCAGTAACAAAATATATAATAAATTAAAATCAATGTTGAGTTGTGTTGACATTTGTAAGGCTCCAATTATTATATAATCTCAAATATTCCACTTTAAAATACTATTGGGGGAAACTATTGCATATTATATATATATATATATATATATATATATATATACATATATATATATATATATATATATATATATTATTGTTTATGGTTTTTTTTTTTCCGGCCTTTCTTTAGAGAAAAAAAAACAACTTTGTTTTTTGTATGGCAAACACAATATATGCAACATTTTCCCCCCATAATATCTGAAAGTGGAACATTTAATGTGACATCATTGGAGCCTCGAATAGGTCAATAATCCATAATGACATTGATTTTGATGTATTATTATTTTTTAAGTAAACAACAGCCTGCATGGCAGCTTTGTGTTATTAGGGTAAACAATGCAACATTTTACACTTTTTCTGTTTTTGATTTTTTTAATCCTATTTTTAGAATGTGCTTACCCGGGCCGCACTTTGGACACCCCTGCTATTATGCTACTTGGAAGAAACGTACTTCATCTGTCGCCACGGAGGCCAGGATTAGTGATTTAGAAGTAGCTAAGGATGGACGTTAGCCGCTAACTAGCTAGCCATGTCGTCATGTTCTTGCTGCTAGAACTAGAAACCCAAGTCCCTGTGAACGGAGCATTTCTTGTCGACTGAAATTAAGTCCGGATAAAACTTCCCAGCATGTCCGTAGAAACGACGTCTGGACAGCACGGGGTTAAAATGCCTCGTTTATTGACCGTGGTATTACTGAAACGCTATTAGCGCAACATCCCAGAGTCATCGTTAATATCCCGTGGCAACCTGCTTTGTACACCTCACCGGATTATTCATTCCTCGCTCTCTCATTAGCCGTTGTCCCGGGTAGCGGCGTGGAGACGACAGCGCCGATGATAGGAATTAGTCCCTTGATAAAGCAAGAGAGCGGAATGTTGCATGGCGGGGAAATTACAATCAATACCGACTCTCATATCCTCATTGGATATCGACCCCATGTAGGGCTGAGTGTTACAGTTGGAGAAGGGAGTTGACGTCACAGACACAAGGGGGCAGTATAGCTCTATGAATTATATTACATATTTTATAATATACATAATAATCAACAATAATACTATAAATATATTAGGCTAGAGAATGGAGTGGGACCAAAATCCAAGAATGCGTGGTGTTAGACTAGGTGTGTCAAAGTTTGTTGGTGACGAACCCCAAGAAGCAGAGAAGGAGGCAGGCATTGAGTGAGAAAACATGATTTAATAAAACAATACAAAAACGAACAAAGGGTACAACAAAAAACGCACGAGGTGGATAACAAACTTGGCTACGGACAAACAAACTTGGAAGCAGGAAACAAAAGACAGTTAGCTACAAACCGCGACCAAATATAGCTTACTGCGACGCTGCATTGACACGACACGACAGGAGCAACAATACATGACAATAATCCAGTACAGACTGGAGGAGAAACAGGTCTAAATAGAGGCGGGCTAATTGACACCAGGTGTGGCCTGGTACCAATCAGCCGCACATGAGGGGATACAGCGCTCAGGGAGAAAGACAGGAAACCAACAAAATAAGAGCGCTTACAGGAAATACTGCGCACACAGAGGAAAAAACTACAACACAAACAAACTGTCAGGGGCAAGGCTGACAAGGTGTGTGATTAGCTGCAGTGTTTTACCAAATGTTGAAACGAGGAGAAGGAACAAGGCAGGAAGTCAGTGAGTCCGTGGGGCAGGCAGACAATCCAGAGCGAGAGAGAGCGAGAGGCGTCAGAGTCCGTGTCCATGCGAGGGGTTAGATGGTCCGTGGAACATGATCCAGGTGGAACATGATCCAGGTGGAACATGATCCAGGTGGAACATGATCCATGTGGAACATGATCCAGGTGGAACATGATCCAGGTGGAACAAGATCCACGTGGAACATGATCCACGTGGAACAAGATCCATGTGGAACATGATCCAGGTGGAACAAGATCCACGTGGAACATGATCCACGTGGAACAAGATCCACGTGGAACATGATCCACGTGGAACATGATCCAGGTGGAACATGATCCAGGTGGAACATGATCCAGGTGGAACATGATCCATGTGGAACATGATCCATGTGGAACATAATCCAGGTGGAACATGATCCATGTGGAATGTTGAGCAAAGAAGGAGCACGACATGTGAGGATGTGGACTACAATGTGGGGGAAGTCCAGAATTCTTTATCAGAAGTCAGGATTTCCAATTAGCCGAAGGCGGTTGAATAGAAATGAAAGTGACCCGGGTCTCGTGGCTGCTGACCTTCTGCCAGACTCAGCTTCAATTGCGGATCAAGCCTCCATTTAGGAGCGGCCGTCAATAATTGCCATGGAGCGGGTCTTCTATCAGGCGCACATTAGCATGGACGTCTGCTGAGAGGGACTCGGGCACACGGTCCAGGGGACACTAAAGTCTAATCAATAAGGACTTTAATTACAACGCTTCTTCACGCTCGGGCGACCCCGCCATGCCGCAGCTGATCCGGGGCCATCAGAACTGGCTTTTCCCCGCCTCAGTGACTTGTCTCTTTCACGCCATTAGAGGCTGCAAATTGTCCTTAGATTGGTAAAAATGGTCCCCATTAGTCGGAGGTGCAGGGAACTGTTTTTATATTCTTTCTGTGCCAGCACTCATGGTGCCGTTGTTCGATGCCGCATTTATGCTCCACTGGATGATCAAAGCGCTTCAAGCAGAACTAGTCTTAGAACTGAGGACCAATACTTTGACTTCTTCCTTCTTTATAAACCTTACTTCAATAATGACATTTTTCTGCTCCCCTTAATTTAGAAAAGTATCAATAAACATGTGGGTGCTGGTACTAAAGTATTGTAATCAATCAATCAATCAATCAATCAATGTTTATTTATATAGCCCCAAATCACAAATGTCTCAAAGGACTGCACAAATCATTACGACTACAACATCCTCGGAAGAACCCACAAAAGGGCAAGGAAAACTCACACCCAGTGGGCAGGGAGAATTCACATCCAGTGGGACGCCAGTGACAATGATGACTATGAGAAACCTTGGAGAGGACCTCAGATGTGGGCAACCCCCCCCGAAAGCAATGGATGTGGAGCGGGTCTAACATGATACTGTGAAAGTTCAATCCATAGTGGCTCCAACACAGCCGCGAGAGTTCAGTTCAAAGCGGATCCAAGACAGCAGCGAGAGTCCCGTCCACAGGAAACCATCCCAAGCGGAGTCGGATCAGCATCGTAGAGATGTCCCCAACCGATACACAGGCGAGTGGTCCATCCTGGGTCTCGACTCTGGACAGCCAGTACTTCATCCATGGTCATCGGACCGGACCCCCTCCACAAGGGAGGGGGGGACACAGGAGAAAGAAAAGAAGCGGCAGATCAACTGGTCTAAAAAGGAGGTCTATTTAAAGGCTAGAGTATACAGATGAGTTTTAAGGTGAGACTTAAATGCTTCTACTGAGGTAGCATCTCGAACTGTTACCGGGAGGGCATTCCAGAGTACTGGAGCCCGAACGGAAAACGCTCTATAGCCCGCAGACTTTTTTTTGGGCTCTAGGAATCACTAATAAGCCGGAGTCCTTTGAAGGCAGATTTCTTGCCGGGACATATGGTACAATACAATCGGCAAGATAGGATGGAGCTAGACCGTGTAGTATTTTATACGTAAGTAGTAAAACCTTAAAGTCACATCTTAAGTGCACAGGAAGCCAGTGCAGGTGAGCCAGTATAGGTATATATGAACGTGTATATGTATATAAAGGTATATACAGTATAGGTATATATGTATGTATATATGTATATAAAGGTATATACAGTATAGGTATATATGTATGTATATATGTATATAAAGGTATATACAGTATAGGTATATATGTATGTATATATGTATATAAAGGTATATACAGTATAGGTATATATGTATGTATATATGTATATAAAGGTATATACAGTATAGGTATATATGTATGTATATATGTATATAAAGGTATATACAGTATAGGTATATATGTATGTATATATGTATATAAAGGTATATACAGTACAGGTATATATGTATGTATATATGTATATAAAGGTATATACAGTATAGGTATATATGTATGTATATATGTATATAAAGGTATATACAGTACAGGCGTAATGTGATCAAACTTTCTTGTTCTTGTCAAAAGTCTAGCAGCCGCATTTTGTACCAACTGTAATCTTTTAATGCTAGACATGGGGAGACCCCAAAATAATACGTTACAGTAATCGAGACGAGGCGTAACAAACGCATGGATAATGATCTCGGCGTCTTTAGTGGACAGAATGGAGCGAATTTTAGCGATATTACGGAGATGAAAGAAGGCCGTTTTAGTAGCGCTTTTAATGTGTGACTCAAAGGAGAGAGTTGGGTGGAAGATAATTGTGTTGTTGAGCCTGATTTGGCCCCCTGGTGGCAGGTTGACATAAGGTGACTTTAAACAGGAAGAGGAGATCATCATCAGCTATTGATTTCTTCAACCAATAATCAGCGAGCACAATACCAGAGAACATGTGATCAATGTCCTCACTTGAGTTGATTGATTTTTGTTGACGGTTGTCGTCAAACTGTCAGCTGTCACGCACACACAGCTGTGCCCGCCCTCCTGGCGCCCGGTCACGCTTTCACAGACTCTCAACATCACACATGACACCTGGCTGCTTGGGCTATTGAAGCGCTGGAACAAGGTTTAGACTATAGAGCGCGTAACTTCCAGCCAATACAATGTTTTTATCTCGTTTGGAACGCATTGTGATGTGTGAAGATGTCACCTCCAGATGCAACAGGACCAGTCAGGCAGGTAACAGCTGATTTTAATATACAAAATGATAAAAGAACACTTGTACAAAACAGAAAAGAAATGCCGTGCCTATGCACGGGAAGCTAATGCTAATTTTAGCATAGAGTCCAAACTGTCCGAAAGGCACCAGCCGAGCGCCCGAAAGCTAAGACGAGACTTAGCTAGCAAACAAGTACTAGATCAACCAAAACGTGCGTGTTGCCAAAAGCAAGTGACCGACTAAGACCGAAGAAAGGGAGGAGGCAGGTTTAAATACAGAAACAATAATCACAAACAGTTGTGCGTCAAAAAGCCAGTGGAGGTGGAACAAATGAGGTAACCATGGTGACAGAATAAACCAGGAAGTGCACACAAAACTCAAAAATCCAAACAACAAACGATCCAGGCAGCGGATCGCAATAATATGTGTAAAAATAAACATTTAGGTCCCCACTCAGGTTTGATCCCGGGGACCCCAAAGGATGTTGGTCCAAAAAATATTTAAAATGTGTCAATATTTTGTATTATTGTTATTGAAGGTTTAAATCTCCAGATCAACATAAGGTCTATCTGTCAATATCATGATTTTAAAGATTTAAGTTGTATGCTCTTTTTGTCAAAGAAAACAATGTTTTGTTATGGAAAAAAAACACAAAATATGCGATAGTTTCCCCCAATAGAATTTTAAAGTGGAATATTTGAGATTATAGAATAATTGGAGCCTTAAAAATGTCAACACATAACATTGATTACAATTTGTTATTATTTTTGTAGCTTCGACACACAAAAAAATCGCTCTAAAATTATTGGGGATCAAAAAAGTCCTACAAATTAAATATATATATATATATATTTTGTTTTTACTGTTTACTTTAAGCACAATCGTCTTGAGATCAACTTCCGATCCATCTGTCAATTATAACTTTTATTGTTGTTTACGTTTTTGTTTGTTCTTATTAGGCCCTTCTTTAGAAAAAAAAAACAACAACTTTGTTTTTTTATATTGCAAAAACAAATTATGCAACATTTTCCCCCCAAAATATCTCAAATTGGAATATTTAATGTGAGATTGATTTTGATTCATTATTATTTTTTAAAGAAAGAAACAGCCTGCACGGCAGCTTTTTGTTATTAGAGTAAATATTTTATTGTCACATTTCACCTGTTTACTCTTTTATACCACTTTTTCTGCTTTTTATTTGTGCTTAGGGCCGTTAAAAAAATTACCCACAAGCCACAAATAGCCCCTGTTTTAAGTGATGTAGATGATGATATTTTTTATCATCACAAAATCTATTTTCCCTTTTTTAAAACTCATATTATGTTTATAAAGTCAGTAAATATGTCCCTGGACACATGAGGACTTTGAATATGACCAATGTATGATCCTGTAACTACTTGGTATCGGATCGATACCTAAATGTGTGGTATCATCCAAAACTAATGTGTGGTATCAAAGAAGAGAAGAAAAAGTGATTATTACATTTTAACAGAAGTGTAGATAGAACATGTTAAAACAGAAAACAGCGCGACACCTACCCTTTACATCAGTATTTTTTAACCATACTATTATCGGTTTATTAGGTATTATATTTTATTGTATGAACCTGTACCTACTTGGTATCACATCGATACCTAAATGTGTGGTATCATCCAAAACTAATGCGTGGTATCAAAGAAGAGAAGAATAAGTGATTATTACATTTGAACAGAAGTGTAGATAGAACATGTTAAAACAGAAAATAAGCAGATATTAACAGTAAATGAACAAGTCGATTTTTACAGTTTGTCCCTCATAATGTGTAGAACATAATAGGTGTATAAATGAGACAATATGTTAGTGCAGACTAATTAGGAGTCTTTGTTTGTTTACTTACTACTAAAAGACAAGTTGTCTAGTATGTTCAACATTTTATTGAAGGACTAAATGACAATAATAAACATATGTTTCATCTACACTAACATGTTTTGTTACAATAATGACATTTTTTGTGGTCCCCTTTATTTAGAAAAGTATACAAAAGTCTCATTATGTTGCTGTGGTGTGCAGCATCATTGTCCTCTGTGATGACCACTAGGTGGCGCCCTCAGCTTGCATGGCTGAGAGTTGCTCCCTGATGATCTTGTCAGGTTTTGGGAGAAAGCCATCCCAATTTAGTGCGGTAGTTGTAGCAAAACAAAAAACAAAAAAGTCCAAATACAAAATAATCCACCTTCCAGCCCCTGAGGCTCCAGCTGACATGTTAGGGTTCTTTTACAGTTTTAATGGGATTTTGTCATTGCTCCAAAAATATAATTCATTTATTTTACATCAAATATTTAGAATTTCAACATTTTTTGTGTGTTTTTGCAACAAAAAAACGGGGTTTTGAGCAAAAGTTCCTGAAACATAATCACAAAATCAACTTTATATGCACAAACCTAAAGTTGATCTGGAGCAGGGATTCTCAAACATTTGTTTTTTTGGAACTTTTTAAGTTCCACCTCAGAAAACACTCGGCTCTCCAAGCACATTGAAACACAGTAGCATAGTAGGCCTAAGTATCCATCAAAAACAAGGCAGACGTATTTAACAAGTATATTTGATATTTTGGCCAGTGGAACATTACACACAGTTTGAACAGTCACACTGTGTTTTGAGTACAAGAACATAAAACACTGTTCTTAAATAATGAATCAAATATTTAGCCTACTATTAGATGGACCCCAAGTGCCACAGTTTGAGAATCACTAATCTACAGACTTAAGTATTGAAATTGGGACTTATTTTTAACATTTTTATAACTGGGGTTCTTTTAGATCCCTAACAGTTTTAACGGGATTTTGTCATTGCTCCAAAAATATAATTCAATTATTTCACATCAAATATTTAGAATTTCAAAATTTTTTGGGTGTTTTTGCAATGAAAAAACGGGGTTTTGAGCAAAAGTTCCTGAAACATAATCACAAAATCAACTTTATATGCACAAACCTGAAGTTGATCTGGAGCAGGGATTCTCAAGCATTTGGTTTTTTTTGGGGGAACTTTTTAAGTTCCACCTCAGAAAACACTCGGCTCTCCAAGCACATTGAAACACAGTAGCATAGTAGGCCTAAGTGTCCATCAAAAACAAGACAGAAGTTGTATTTAACCAGTGTATTTGATATTTTAGCCACTGGAACATTACACACAGTTTGAACAGTCACACTGTGTTTTGAGTACAAGAACATAAAACACTGTTCTTAAATAATGAATCAAATATTTAGCCTACTATTAGACGGAGCCCAACTGCCACAGTTTGAGAATCACTAATCTACAGACTTAAGTATTGAAAGTGGGACTTATTTTTAACATTTTTAGATTTGTCTTTCTATTGTAGCTGAGATAGGCACCAGCGCCCCCCGTGACCCCAAAAGGGAATAAGCGGTAGAAAATGGATGGATGGATGGATGGATGGAACTTTTGAAGTTCCACCTCAGAAAACACCGGGCTCTCCAAGGACCACCATAACGACCCACATGACAACACAGTAGCATAGTAGGCCTAAGTATTCATCAAAAACTAGGCGGACGTTGTAGTTAACAAGTATATTTGCCACAGTTTGAGAATCACTAATCTAGAGACTTAAGCATTGAAAGTGGGACTTATTTTTTGTTTTTAAATATATAATTGAGGTTCTTTTTAGATCCCCAAAAGTTTAAATGTGATCTTCTGAGCAACTGTCATTGCTCCAAAAATATAATGAATTTATTTAATTGATTTTACATCAAATATTTTAAATTTATTTTGAGTTTTTGCCACAAAAATCGGGGTTTTGAGCCAAAGTTCCTGAAACATCATCACAAAATCAACTTTCTATGCAAAGTTTGAGAATCACTAATCTAAGAGACTTAAGTATGTGACTTACTTTCAGTTTGTTTGAATAAGTGGGGCACTTTTAGACCCCCCAAACCTTTTTAGTGGGATTTTTGAGCAGCTATCATTGCTCAATAAATATAATAAATCAATTTATTTTACATCAAATATGTCAAATATGGAAGAATTCCACTCTTTTTTTTGTTTTTTGGTGAATTGCACAATCTGTGTTTTTTGATGAAAGTTGATGAAACATCATCACAAAATCAACTTCCTATCCTAAACTTGATCTTTATCTTGAGTTTGTCTTCTTGGGAACTTTTTAAGTTCCTAAGTTCCACCTCAGAAAACACTCGGCTCTCCGGGCACCACCATGACCACCCTCATTGAAAGACAGTGGCGTAATAGGTCCAAGTAATCATTCAAAGTTACGTTTAAGTATAGTTAACATGAACATGTATTATTTTAGGCCACTGTAACAGCACACACAGTTTGAACAGTAACACTGTGTTTGGATATTTGATTTTAGTTTAAAAATCACTGATATAAACCTCCAAATTCTTCTTTCTGGTGAGCAGGAGTTGTTTGTGGCCTTCACACAAGTTCCAGGATTGGTTCCAAACTTCTTCCGACAGCCCCCCCCAACCCCCCAACTTGGTGCTATTTGTTCCTGTGTCGGGTTAAGCGAGGTCGTATCAAAGCTTTAATCCCCAAGTGTCCTCCTGTTCGGGACAGATTATTCTGAGTTCCTGACCCCTGGTTGATGAGTGGGGCCCATGTTTGGCAACACGGGCCCTTGTCTTTGTCTCCCAGGCCCGGCGTGGCGGGGGGTGTGGATTCGTCAGACCACTTCTCCACTTTACATCAGTCCATCTGAGATGAGCTCAGGCCCAGCGAAGCGTTTCTGGGTGTTGTTGATAAATGGCTTTGGCTTTGCATGGTAGAGTTTTAAGTTGCATTTAAAGATGTAGCAACAAACTGTAGTTACTGACAGTGGTTTTTCTGAAGTGTTCCTGAGCCCATGTGGTGATATCCTTTACACACTGATGTCACTGTTTGATGCAGTACATGTGTGTTCCTACTCCCGGAATCAAACACAAGTGCGTTTTCTAACCATGGCAGACTTGGTAACAAACAACAAAGACGACTATTTTTGGACAAATGAGGATTTAAAACCTAATATTTTTTTAAGCTGAGAATACTGAGGATGAACCGTTGCTTATAGAAGAGTGAGGCGTCGGCGCAGACAGAAGGGGATTAAAGTGATGTTGACGCTATGAATATGGAACTTTGAGAAAAGCTATTTTGACATACATGGAGTGCTTACCCAAAATCAACATTCAAGACCCAATATTTTTGAAGCTGAGTATACTGAGGCTGAACTGCTGCTTATAGAAGAGTGAGGCGTCGGAGCAGACAGAAGGGGATTAAAGTGATGTTGACGCTATGAATATGGTACTTGGAGACAAGCTATATTGACATACATGGAGTGCTTACCCAAAATCAACATTCAAAACCTAATATTTTTGAAGCTGAGTATACTGAGGCAGAACTGCTGCTTATAGAAGAGCGAGGCATCGGAGCAGACAGAAGGGGATTAAAGTGATGTTGATGCTATGAATATGGAACTTGGAGAAAAGCTATTTCGACATAAATGGAGTGCTTAACTAAAATCAACATTCAAAACCTAATATTTTTGAAGCTGAGTATACTGAGGATGAACTGCTGCTTATAGAAGAGTGAGATGTCCGAGCAGACAGAAGGGGATTAAAGTGATGTTGACGCTATGAATATGGAACTTGGAGATAAGCTATTTCAACATACATGGAGTGCTTACCCAAAATCAACATTCAAAACCCAATCTTTTTGAAGCTGAGAATACCGAGGATGAACCGCTACTTATAGAAGAGTAAGATGTTGGAGCAGACAGAAGGGGATTAAAGTGATGTTGATGCTATGAATATGGAACTTGGAGACAAACTATTTCGACATACATGGAGTGCTTACCCAAAATCAACATTCAAAACCCAATCTTTTTGAAGCTGAGTATACTGAGGCTGAACTGCTGCTTATAGAAGATTGAGATGTCAGAGCAGACAGAAAGGGATTAAAGTGATGTTGACGCTATGAATATGGAACTTGGAGACAATATATTTCGACATAAATGGAGTGCTTACCCAAAATCAACATTCAAAACCTAATCTTTTTGAAGCTGAGTATACTGAGGATGAACTGCTACTTATAGAAGAGTAAAATGTTGGAGCAGACAGAAGGTGATTAAAGTGATGTTGACGCTATGAATATGGAATTTGGAGACAAGCTATTTCGACATACATGGAGTGCTTACCCCAAATCAACATTTTAAACCTAATCTTTTTGAAGCTGAGTATACTGAGGATGAACTGCTGCTTATAGAAGAGTGAGACGTCGGAGCAGACAGAAGGGGATTAAAGTGATGTTGACGCTATGAATATAGAACTTGGAGACAATATATTTCGACATAAATGGAGTGCTTACCCAAAATCAACATCCAAAACCTAATCTTTTTTAAGCTAAGTATACTGAGGATGAGCTCATAGAAGAGTGAGACGTTAGAGCCGACAGAAGGGGATTAAAGTGATGACACTATGAATATGGAACTTGGAGAAAAGCCATTTCGACATACATGGAGTGCTTACCCAAAATCAACATTCAAAACCTAATCTGTTTGAAGCTGAGTATACTGAGGATGAACTTCTGCTTATAGAAGAGTGAGACGTTGGAGCAGACAGAAGGGAATTAAAGTGATGTTGACGCTATGAAAATGGAACTTGGAGAAAAGCTATTTCAACATACATGGAGTGCTTACCCAAAATCAACAGTAAATGTCCTGGGCCAGCTGGACCAGAAAAACAAGTGTCCATGGACTGAGTCACTTTAATATTTATCATGATATTGAAGTGATGTCATATGTGTTAGTACAACTACAGTACATACTAGCTGTGTACAAACAAAACATGAAATAATACTTTACAGATACTGTAATATGATTGTTGGTGTTTTTCACTCAGTACAGATTACAAACTCAAACCTGTTTTGTGTTAGCTTATCTATATCCGTAGTTAGCTTTTACGGCTAATACCGCGGCAAGCCGATGTTTTAGTACGCTAGAAAAGTAGTTCCTCAGTGTTATGTCTTACAATAACAATGTTGCTACAGTTTGTTATTATAAATGTTACACAACATAAATGAAGTATTGTTGATGGTTTTTGAATGCATTTTTAAAAGTGATGTAGAGGTAGAATTGATTGCTAACATTAGCTGCATTGCTAGCCACCTAGAACGAGACAATATTCATATGTTAGAAAGCGAAAAAAAATCAAAAAAACCTTGTCTGTTATGATTGTGAACTACAGGCCAAATAACCCCTAGAAAGTGCACTTCCTGTTGAAAAAAAAAGTTGGTCTGAATGCAAATAATGTGGTGTGTTGAATGTATTTTATACAACATCAGATAGCAGAAAAGCTGTTGGTGTGTGTATGTGTGTGTGTGTGTGTATGTGTGTGTGTGTGTGGGGGGGGGGGGTGTTATCTTCCTCTATAGGAACATAAAGATTGGACTTTGGATCAATGTTGAAAGGTGAGGTGTCATTTCATGCCTGCAGATCTATGCTAGTACACTATATTGCCAAAAGTATTTGCCCACCCATCCAAATGATGAGAACCGGGTGTCCTAATCACTTGGCCCGGTGTATCAAATCAAGCACATAGGCATGGAGACTGTTTCTACAAACATTTGTGATAGAATGGGCCGCTCTCAGTGATTTCCAGCGTGGAACTGTCACAGGATGCCACCTGTGCAACAAATCCAGTCCTGAAATTTCTTCGCTCCTAAATATTCCAAAATCAACTTTATTGCAAGAAAAGTGAAGATTTTGGGAACAACAGCAACTCAGCCAGGAAGTGGTAGGCCAGGTAAAGTGACAGAGAGGTCAGCATAGTGCAAAGACTTTCTGCACAGTCACTTGCTACACAGCTCCAAACTTCCTATTAGCCCACGTACAGTACGCAGAGAGCTCCACGGAATGGGTTTCCATGGCTGGGCGGCTTAACCTAAGCCATACATCACCAAGTCCAATGCAAAGCGTGGGATGCAGTGGTGTAAAGGATATCACCACTGGACTCTAGAGCAGTGGAGACACCTTCTCTAGACTGATGAACCACACTTTTCCATCTGGTTTGGAGGTTGCCAGGAGAATGCTACATTTGGGACTGCATTGTGGTAATTTGTGAAATTGGGTGTGTCAATACGTGGACTTGGGGGTTTGTTTTTCCGGAATGCAAAGGAAAGTTGGCGCGGGCAAGAGGTGAATGTAAGTACATATTTGTTAATAACACTCACAAACTACAAAAAAAAGGAAGAAAACAAAAAGCGTGCACAAAGGCGGAGAACAAACTTGACTAATGAAAACAAAAGGCTAGCACAAAGGTAAATAACTATGAACACGAAACAAAAACACTTACTGTGGCATGGCATGAACTATAATGAACAGGAATCTCATGGGTAGCAGAGGTAGTACGGATGGATAGATAGCTAGGATAATGTCACCAGGACGAACAACAGAAACAGACCGGCTTAAATAGCAGTGACATGATCAATGAAAACAGGTGCGGGACTCAACACGTGAAACTAATGGGTTGCTATGGTGACTAAACAAACAAAAGTGCACAAAGAGTCTAAAAACAAAACCGAACATGACTAAAACAAAACATGACATGGTGGAGGAGGAATTATGGTGTGGAGTTTAAAGTTCCAATGAAAGGAACTTTAAATGCTCCAGTATACCAAAATATTTTGGACAATTACATGCCCTTCCTCTTCCAACATGACTGTACACATGTGCACAAAGCAAGGTCCATAAAGACATGGATGACAGTGTGGACGAACTTGACTGGCCTGCACAGAGTCCTGACCTGAACCCAATAGAACACTTTTGGGATGATTTAGAACGGAGACCACAAGCCAGGACATTCTCCGCCAATGCACTTTTGGAAGAATGGTGGAAAATTGCTACAAAGACACTCTGCAACCTTGTGGACAGCCTTCTCAGAAGAGTTGAATGTGTTTTATGTTGCACCAAGAACAATTCCTAGTCTGTGAACCCGGTCTCAAACAATGGCAAAGAAATCTGTTCTGATTGTGATTCTGATTCCGCTCCATCCCCGGCCTCTCCTCCCCGCTTGGTCCTGACTCGCCGGCAGACCGGGAATGACAAATTGTCTCCGGTGGGTCCAAAAATATGGCCGCCACTGATCATAAAAATATGGCCATGGGTGGAGCTTGTCAAGGATTTCTTCCATAAATCAGGCCATGGGGGAACAATCCTGATTAAATTCATTGGAGACAACTTGTCTGGGTTATAAACGTCCATCTCTGTGGACATGCATGGAATAACAAGCAAATAGCTGCACTCTATTTATTTATTATTTTCCCCCCATCCCATTTCAACAAAGGATTTATTGTATCCGATTTCAAGATGGGCATTCATGTTTGTTTTTTGTTTGTTTGTTTCTTTGTAGATTTGCTCTTGTTTCACACTATGGTCACACGTTGGGTTTTGTTAGTGTTTTGTGTTAGTTCCTGTCCTTTTATTTTGGTGGTTCTTCTGGTTTTGTTGACGCTGCTGTTATGTGATCACTGGCACCACAGACGATTACTTTTGTTCATGCTGCGCTCTCGTACGCTCCTGCTTTGTGGACGCCATCTGCTCCACAGTCCATAGTCGGTGGTTTTTGCTGTGTTCCAGCATTTTTGTTTTGTGTCCGTCATAGTCCGGCCGTTTAGAGCACTTCCCTTCTGCTCTCGCCTCTTTGCTACTTTCATTACAAACCCCAAAATCAGTGAATGGTAAATAAATAGAGAATACAACAAATCCTTTTCAACTTATATTCAATTGAATAGACTGCAAAGAAAAGATATTTCATATTTTCACACTGAGAAACTTTGTTATGTTTTGCAAATAATCCATCCATCCATCCATTTTCTACCGCTTATTCCCTTTCGGGGTTGCGGGGGGCGCTGGCGCCTATCTCAGCTACAATCGGGCGGAAGGCAGGGTACACCCTGGACAAGTCGCCACCTCATCGCAGGGCCTTTGCAAATAATCATGAACTTAAAATGTAATGGCAGCAACACATTGCAAAAAGGCATTTTTACCAGTGTGTTACATGGCCTTTCCTTTGAACAACACTCAGTGAAGGTTTGGGAACTGAGGTGACACATTTTTGAAGTGGAATTCTTTCCCATTCTTGCTTGATGTACAGCTTAAGTTGTTCAACAGTCTCCTGCCTCATATTTTAGCCATCACATCTTTCAATGTCTGCCCTAAAGTCAGGCCAGTCTAGTACACACACTTCTTTACTATTAAGCCACGCTGTTGTAACACCTGGCTTGGCATTGTCTTGCTGAAATAAGCAGGGGCGTCCATGATAACAACATATGTTGCTCCGAAAGCTGTATGTACCTTTCAGCATTAATGGTGCCTTCACAGATGTGTAAGTTAGCCATGCCTTGGGCACTAATACACCCCCATACCATCACACATGCTGACTTTTACACTTTCACCCTAGAACAGTCGGGACGGTTCTTTTCCTCTTTGGTCTGGAGAACAAAACGTCCACAGTTTCCAAAAAACTATTTGAAATGTGGACTCCTCAGACTACAGAACACGTTTCCACTTTGCATCAGTCCATCTTAGACAAGCTCGGGCCCAGCGAAGCCAGCGAAGCGTTTCTGGGTGTTGTTGATAGATGGCTTTAGTTTTGCATAGTAGAGTTTTAACTTGCACTTACAGATGTAGCGACCAACTGTAGTTACTGACAGTGGTTTTTCTGAAGTGTTCCTGAGCCCGTGTGGTGATATCCTTTACACGCTGATGTCACTTTTTGACGCAGTACCGCCCGAGGGATCCAAGGTCACGGGAATTCAATGTTGTTTTTTGGCAGTGATTTTTCCAGAGTCTCTAAATTTTTCATTGATATGTAGCGTAGATGGTGAAATCCCTAAATTCCTTGCCAATATCTGCTTGAGAAATGTTGTTTTAAAACAATTTGCTCAGGCATTTGTTGACGTCGTTTGTAAACGACCGAGGATTTCATGGAAGCTGCTTTTACAGCCAATCATGGCACCCACCTGTTCCCTAGTAGCCCGTTCACCTGTGGGATGTCGCAAATAAGCGTTTGAGGAGCATTCCTCAACTTTCAAAGTCTTTTTTGCCACTCGTGCCAACTTTTTTGAAACATGTCGCAGGCATCAAATTCCAAATGAGATAATATTTGCCAAAAATAACAAAGTTTACCTATTTGAACGTTGAATATCTTGTCTTTGAAGTCTATTAAATTGAATTTAGGTTGAAAAGGAATTGCAAATCATTGTATTCTCTCAAAGTACACACTTTTCTGGATAGAATACAACAAAAACTATTCTGTCCTGTATTCACTGAGTTGTGAACCTTAAAAGGTTCCCAGTGTGCCGTAAATACTCCATGGTTTCAAATCCAAAAAGGCTGCATTACTTATTCCCTCCACCAAGGGTGGCAAACTATTTCCATTCAGGGCCAAATTTCCGCAGATATGGGCTAGCTACTTGGAAAATATAGCATGCTAAGCTAAAAGTTAGTCTCCATTAATTGTAGCTAAGTTACAAGTTACTCTCCATTAAATGTAACTAAGCTACAAGTTACTCTTCATTAAATGTAACTAAATTACAAATTACCCTCCATTAAATTTAGCTACAAGTTACTCTCCATTAAATGTAACTTAGCTACAAGTTAATCTCCATTAAATGTGGCTAAGTTACAAGTTACTCTCCATTAAATGTAACTAAGTTACAAGTTACTCTCCATTAAATGTAACTAAGCTACAAGTTACTCTCCATTAAATGTAACTAAGCTACAAGTTACTCTCCGTTAAATGTAACTAAGCAACAAGTTACTTTCCGTTAAATGTAACTATGCCACAAGTTACTCTCCATTTAATGTAGCTAAGTTAGAAGTTACTCTCCATTAAATGTAGCTAAGCTACAAGTTACTCTTCATTAAATGTAGCTAAGCTACAAGTTACTCTCCATTAAATGTAGCTGAGCTACAAGTTACTCTCCATTAAATGTAACTAAGCTACACGTTACTCTCCATTAAATCTAACTAAGCTACAGGTTACTCTCCATTAAATGTAGCTAAGTTACAAGTTACTCTCCATTTAATTTAGCTACAAGTTACTCTCCATTAAATGTAACTTAGCTACAAGTTACTCTCCATTTAATTTAGCTACAAGTTATTCTCCATTTAATTTAGCTACAAGTTACTCTCCATTAAATGTAACTTAGCTACAAGTTACTCTCCATTAAATTTAGCTAAGTTACAAGTTAATCTCCATTAAATGTAGCTAAGCTACAAGTTACTCTACATTAAATGTAACCAAGCTATAGTTACTCTCCATTTAATGTAACTAAGCTACATGTTCCTCTCTATTAAATGTAACTAAGTTACATGTTACTCTCCATTAAATGTAACTAAGTTACAAGCTACTCTCCATTAAACGTAACTAAGCTACAAGTTACTCTCTATTGAATGTAACTAAGCTACACTTTACTCTCCATTAAATTTAGCTACAAGTTACTCTCCATTAAATGTAGCTAAGTTACAAGTTACTCTCCATTAAATGTAACTAAGCTACAAGTTACTCTCTATTAAATGTAACTAACCTACAAGTTACTTTCCATTAAATTTAGCTACAAGTTACTCTCCATTAAATGTAACTAAGCTACACTTTACTCTCCATTAAATGTAGCTAAGTTACAAGTTACTCTCCATTAAATGTAACTAAGCTACAAGTTACTCTCTATTGAATGTAACAAAGCTACAAGTTACTCTCCATTAAATGTAACTAGGGTACACATTTCTCTCTGTTAAAGTCCTACTGAAAGTCACTACTAGCGACCACGCAGTCTGATAGTTTATATATCAATGATGAAATATTAACATTGCAACACATGCCAATACGGCCGCTTTAGTTTACTAAATTGCAATTTTAAATTTCCCGGGACTTTTGTCTTGGAAACGTCGTGTAATGATGACGTGTACGCAAGACGTCACGGGCTGTTAGGAAGTATGAGCGCTGCACACACACACAGCTAAAAGTCGTCTGCTTAAACCGCATAATTACACAGTTTTTTGAACAACTGTGTTGCTGAATCTTTTGCAATTTGTTCAATTAATATTGCAGAAGTCACAGTAGCAAGATGGAGTTGGGAAGCTTTAGCCTTTAGCCACACAAACACACGGTGATTCCTTGTTTAAGATTCCTGGAGGTGAAACTTTACTATTGATCAGAGCCAACATGGATCACGACAGAATGTCAACCAGCAGGTTTCGGTGAGAAAATTGTGGTTAAAAAGTCAGTTCTTACCGGAGAGAAACTGAGCTTGTGTCTTCCATGAAGCTGCCGTCGACTCCCCTGAGACTCTGGCATCAACACACCTGTGGAGACACACCTCCGACTATCAGGTAATATTTAACTCAATAAAACACTATCAACACAACAGAAAGATAAGGCATTTTCCAGAATTATCCTACTAAATGTGTCTTAAAACATCAGAACCGTCCCAATGCAATCACGTTTTTTTTTTTTTTTTTCTAGTCCGTCGCTATCAGTATCCTCAAACACGAATATTTCATCCTCACTCCAAAAAATGGGGAAATTGTCGTTTTCTTGGTCCGAATAGCACTTTTTGTTGGAGGCTCCCATTAAAAACCATGTGAATATGTGAGGAGCCCCCACACGACTTCCCAAGGGGCGGGGCTTTTCTCTCAACACCGACAGTTGCAAACTTTATCGTGGATGTTCTCTACTAAATCCTTTCAGCAAAAATATGGCAATATCGCGAAATGATCAAGTATGACATGTACCTGTAGAATGGACCTGCTATCCCCGTTTAAATAAGAACATCTCATTTCAGTAGGCCTTTAAATGTAACTAAGCTACAAGCTACTCTCCGTTAAATGTCGCTAAGCTAAATGTTACTCTCCGTTAAACGTAACTAAGCTACCAGTTACTCTCCATTACATGTAAACAAGCTGCAAGTTACTCTCCATTAAATGTAACTAAGCTACAAGTTACTCTCCATTAAATGTAACTAAGCTACAAGTTACTCTCCATTAAATGTAGCAAAGCTACAAGTAACTCTCTGTTAAATGTCGCTAAGCTAAATGTTACTCTCCTTTAAATGTAACTAAGCTACAAGTTACTCTCCATTAAATGTACTAAGCTACAGGTTACTCTCCATTAAATGTAGCTAAGCTACAAGTTACTCGCCATTAAATGTAAGTAAGCTAAATGTTACTCATTAAATCGCACTACGCTGCACGTTTCTCTCTGTTAAATGTAACTAAGCTACAAGTTGCTCTCCGTTAAATGTAACTAAGCTACCAGTTACTCTCCATTAAATGTAACTATGCCACAAGTTACTCTCCATTTAATGTAGCTAAGTTAGATGTTACTCTCCATTAAATGTAGCTAAGCTACAAGTTACTCGCCAATTAAATGTAACTAAGCTACAAGTTACACTCCATTAAATGTAACTAAGCTACAAGTTACTCTCCATTAAATGTAACTAAGCTACAAGTTACTCTCCATTAAATGTAGCTAAGCTACAAGTTACTCTCCATTAAATGTAGCTAAGTTACAAGTTACTCTCCATTAAATGTAACTAAGCTACGAGTTACGGGCCCACGGCTTTCCTATTAGGGGACGGCGTTGTGCGGGACAAACAGTGCAGGCGGGAGTGTGCGAGAGGAAGGCAGTCATGTCCACCTCGGGCCTTGATGAGCGCGGTAAAGAAAGAAGGATGATAAACGGCGAGAAGGCGGGGAGACGACAAGGTGGGGAGAGGGAGTCGGCCTGTCAATCCGATTATGAACCAATCATTTGGCGGGCGATTGCTTTGACCTGGAAGCTGGCGGATCACGTTCTCTCCCACGCACACACACACACACACACACACACACACACACACACACACACACACACACACACACACACACACACACTCCCGCCTTCTCTGATGCACTCAGCATCACTTGCATGGAGATAAATGTGTCTCGCTTGCATCCAGTCTGGTAGTGTTAAGTGTGTGTGTGTGCGTGTGTGTGTGTGTGTGTGTGTGTAAGTAAGTAAGTAAACGAGTGAGTGCTAGATGGATGGTAATGCACATTTATCCTCTCTCACCAGGACTTACATGTCTGAGATACGACACCATTTTTGAGTAAAAACATGACGGCACAAACATCTCCCCTGTCGAGCTTTTTTTTCTTTTTTTTAGAGCGTCCATTTCCTGCTATCTGACACATCTAAAGTTGTCTGTTTGCTAGTAATGGAGCTCATCAGTTTAGCAGACAAAGAGTGTTTGTCCATTTGTGTACGCGGGCCTGCGCCTCCACACATGGTGACAAATCACTGTGTGTGTGTGTGTGTGTGTGTGTGTGTGTGTGTGTGTGTGTGTGTGTGTGTGTGTGTGTGTGTGTGTGTGTGTGTGTGTGTGTGTGTGTGTGTGTGTGTGTGTGTGTGTGTGTGTTCTGGCAATGCTGACTTAATGAGGACATGGCTCTGACTTACACAGTCACCTTTAGGGGACCTCTGACGGTATGGGGACAAAAAAAACGGTCGCCTAAAGGGATAGTCAGATCCATTCTGGAGATGCCTGAGTGAGTTTTAAGCTTCGACCCATTAAACATGTTTAGTAAAAAGTAAACATGTTTAACATCTAATTTGAATTTTTTATTTTTTTTACAAATGATCCTCAGTAGTCACGAACACATTTGTGTGAATTATGCACAATTATTAAAAGTTGGTCCCCATGAACCATATGAACTCTTTACTCCAGGGTCCCCAGTAAGAACGATCAGCACATGACTTCATCAATCCAGAGATTTAAAGACGTGTATGAGCTAACTGGCCAGTGGACATTTCATCTCATTTTTTTTATGCATCCACCATCTGTAGAAAGGGTGGTCCCCACAAGTACTGAACCTGTAGCAAGGCCGGTCCCCACAAGTACTGATCCTGTAGAAAAGGGTGGTCCCCATAAGTACTGAACCTGTAGAAAGGCTGGTCCTCACAAGTACTGATCCTGTAGAAAGGCTGGTCCCCACAAGTACTGAACCTGTAGCAAGGCTGGTCCCCACAAGTACTGATCCTGTAGAAAAGGGTGGTCCCCATAAGTACTGAACCTGTAGAAAGGCTGGTCCTCACAAGTACTGATCCTGTAGAAAGGCTGGTCCCCACAAGTACTGAACCTGTAGCAAGGCTGGTCCCCACAAGTACTGAACCTGTAGCAAGGCTGGTCCCCACAAGTACTGAACCTGTAGCAAGGCTGGTCCCCACAAGTACTGATCCTGTAGAAAAGGGTGGTCCCCATAAGTACTGAACCTGTAGAAAGGCTGGTCCTCACAAGTACTGATCCTGTAGAAAGGGTGGTCCCCACAAGTACTGAACCAGTAGAAAGGGTGGTCCCCACAAGTACTAAACCAGTAGAAAAGGCTGGTCCCCACAAGTACTGATCCTGTAGAAAGGGTGGTCCCCACAAGTACTCAACCTGTAGAAAGGCTGGTCCCCACAAGTACTGATCCTGTAGAAAAGTTGGTCCCCACAAGTACTGATCCTGTAGAAAGGGTGGTCCCCAAAATTACTGATCCAGTAGAAAAGGTGGTCCCCACAAGTACTGATCCTGTAGAAAGGGTGGTCCCCACAAGTACTGATCCTGTAGAAAGGCTGGTCCCCACAAGTACTGATCCTGTAGAAAGGGTGGTCCCCACAAGTACTGATCAAACACTTGGTCCCCATTCCAAATGATAACCTGTGTGTGTGTGTGTGTGTGTGTGTGTGTGTCTATTTACAGTACTGCAGAGCCTTTTTACCCTGACAAGCGTGTGAAGTAAAGGACTTTATTGCAGCTGGGAGTCTCTTTAAAGATGCTAACAGACTGGGGGGGAAAATGTCGACCGAGCGTCTTCATGTTTTCCGCTCGAATTTGTTCGACCGCACGACCGCCACCAAGTAGATACAGCGGCAGTGTTGGTCGAACGCTAATGTTGATCATCGAATGATTCAATATTTCATCATACTCAATAAACAGACAAAAAACACGATGGCAGATGTTTCAGTGCTCGGCTTCCGGGTGAAGGGGCGGAGTTACCTGTGCACACACCCAATACTCATTTCCCCCTCACTACTTATGCTCTCCAGTCCTTTCACGCGGCACCAGTAGATTCCTGATTGTTTATATATATATATATATACTGTAATAATTTACCCTAAACTTGGCATCATTACTGTCAATATTTATATCTATCGGCCCACTTTTTGTTTTGTACTCCAGCGATGTAGCTTAGCGGTTAGCATGGCTATATTAAATATGAGCAGACATGGTGCGGAGTTTGTGCTTTTAAGAGGCGGGGCCTGTTGCGTCGTGGCGTGTGACCTCATCGAAAGGTTTCAACGGTGCTGTGTTTGTTAGCTTTAGCAGTTAGCAGCACACTTTGTCGGCTTTGACGCCAGCTCTTTTGAATGTTTTCACCAGGTTGTGTTATCAAAGCGATTGAATGTGCTTCCAAGATGGTCCTATTGTCTTGTCAACAAACGGGGTATTGTTTGGATGGAAAATGTCAATAGAAAGATTGAATGTGCTTCCACGGCTGTCATATTTTCATGTCAACAAACGGCGCATTGTTTGGGTGGCAAATCTCAATAGAAAGATTGAATGTGCTTCCATGGCGGTCATATAATCTTGTCAACAAACGGGTTATTGTTTGGACAGAAAATGTCAATAAAAAGATTGAATGTGCATCCATGGTGGTCCTATCTTCTTGTCAGCAAACGGGGTATTGTTTGGATGGCAAATGTCAATAAAAAGATTGAATCTGCTTCCAAAGCAGTCCTATCTTCTTGTCAACAAACGGGGTATTGTTTGGACGGCAAATGTCAATAAAGAGATTGAATGTGCGTCCACGGCGGTCATATTTTCATATCAATAAACGGCGTATTGTTTGGAAAGGCAAATGTCAATAAAAAAAAGATTGAACTTGCTTCCATGGCGGTCCTATCGTCTTGTTAACAAACGGGGTATTGTTTGGACGGCAAATGTCAAAGAGATTGAATGTGCTTCCATTGTGGTCTCATCTTCTTGTCAACAAACGGGGTATTGTTTGGACGGCAAATGTCAATAACAAGATTGAATGTGCGTCCACAGCTCTCGCAGTTTCATGTCAACAAACGGGATATTGATTGAATGGCAAATCTTGATAAAAAGATTGAATGTTTTCCATGGCGGTCATATCTTCTTGTCAACAAACAGGGTATTGTTTGGACAGCAAATTTCAATAAAAAGATTGAATATGCGTCCACGGCGGTCATATTTTCATGTCAACAAACGGGGTATTGTTTGGATGGTGAATCTCAAAAAAAAAGATTGAATGTGCTTCCATGGCTGTCATATTTTCATGTCAACAAACGGGGTATTGTTTGGATGGTTAATCTAAAAAAAAAAGATTGAATGTGCTTCCATGGCGGTCCGATAATTTTGTCTACAAACGGAGTATTGTTTGGATGGCTAATCTCAATCAAAAGATTGAATGCGCTTCCTTGGCGGTTCTATCATCATGTCAACAAACAGGGTATTGTTTGGATGGTGAATCTAAAAAAAAAAGATTGAATGTGCTTCAATGCCTTTCATATTTTCATGTCAACAAACGGGGTATTGTTTGGATGGCAAGTTTTTCACTCCAATAATTGACTTGTTGTCCATTATTACCATGGTGTTTGTGCACCTATGTTGTTGTCTGCTGGTGACTCTTCCTGTTTGATATCAACTTCATTTTAGTCCGATACTGCTTGTCGCTTTCACCCCAAAAAATGATAGTTACTGCATTGTACTTGCTGCACTTAAAAGTAGTTTATTATCATTATAATAATATAATGATATTATTATCAACACTGGTCATCAACATGCATTAATAAGTAAAAATGTATATATCTATAATTTCTACCAGTCACATGGTACATCGGGCAACACTGATACTGACTAATAACTCCAAAGTCAAGAGATACTTTTTACCATGCACACACTTTGCCACTGCCGAGGAAGTCCTGTTTTAATTGCCATGTTATTTATGTATTTAGCAGGATTACTCAGAGGATTAAGATTGTTTTGTCGAGGCTCGGCTCAGTTTGGGCTAATTGATTTTCCACTTCAAAACAAAGCGGCGAGAGAGCGCACCAGAACACGGGGGGTGGTACCTTCTCAACATGGCTGCAGGAAGTACACGCATCCAAGAGGAGACTGAGGGCAGCAAGAAGCTAGGATGCTAAGGTTAGCATTTGTGTTTATTTTTGCCATTCCTCACCATATATTCTTAAAATGGTGCAACGCTGCAGCAGTAAAAGTAGTTCATGTCAACCGTATCATCTTGGCACGTATTCGTTTTTGGGGCAGGGACTTGAAACAGTACTTTTTGCCAAGGAACATTTTTGGTGTGGGCTTTTGCACCCAATGCAAGAACAGTTCCTTTGTTCTCTGAGTAAATTAGTCATGAATCCTACAGACAAAACAAGATATTTTGACGATTAAAAATATTAACGTAATCATAGTAGTATCGACGAGATACACTATTGTACTTGGTATCATTACAGTGGATGTCAAGTGTAGATCCACCCATTGCATTTGTTCACATTAAGGGGTGTTAGCTTTTTGTGTATCCTTCAATGGTGTGTAGTGAAGCATGTTTGGCTATTCTTCGTCTTCCAGTGATAATAATACTTGCAATAAACTTACTTCATTTGTCGCCATGGAGGCCAAGATTAGTGATTTAGAAGTAGCTAAACGCCGTCTTAAAGCACCTCTTCCTGAGGGTGTTTCAGTGTTTTAACGTCACCTTTTATCTTGACTTTTCACACCCAAAAATGCGTCCGTTCTCCCTTTTCTGTCTACACACTGTGTCTGCTTGTAAGTACTCTGTGTGTGTGCGCTGCCCAACATGCTCCTCTGCTTGTAAAACTAGCAAAGTCAACACCTGACAACGACGCACCGTCATGCTCGTTAAAAAAAAAAAAGGGAGTGGGGATGGGGTACTTTTTAAGAGGGGGTATGGTACTGAATATGTTCAAATAGTATCGCGGTACTAGAATAGTACAGGTGTACAGTACAACCCTCCAAGAAACAGGATAATATTAAGATTATATGTGCAACATAAGTCCCTAATGTATCCAAACAGTCTAAAAATAGGTGAATAATTCTAAATTGTCCCTGAGTCTTGAATGGTGGTTTGTTTATATGTGCTCTGTGATTAGTGACCAGACCAGGGGGTCTACGCTCCGCCTCACCCGTGACCCTGAAAAGGACGAGCGGTGGGAAAAAATGGATGTCCCGATGTTTTGTTTTGCTGTGGAATATTGTTGACATCGTTCACCTCCGCCCCTCTGCTGAGTCGGCATGTTTTGTCATTTTCGCAGACAGGTCAGCCCGGGCGGGAAAGTGATCCAGGAAGGCCGAGTCACTTTTTTATTGATTGTTTAAATCATTCCTCGGCTTGAGGAGGGCAGGAGGGAGACATTGGCTGCTGCTTACGCTAAATATCCTGCCTCTGGGCGAGGGCGACTTGCACTGGGATCACCAATCAGTGTGTGTGTGTGTGTGTGTGTGTGTGTCTGTGTGTGTGTGTGCGTGTGTTTTCATCCTTCTAGCTATAGTGGAAAGGGGGGCCCTCACAACCTACTGAACAAACGTGGGTCCTCACAAAGTAGGAAAGACATGTACGTGTGTGTGTGTGTGTGTGTGTGTGTGTGTGTGTGTGTGTGTGTGTATTTTCATCCTTCTAGCTATAGTGGAAAGGGGGGCCCTCACAACCTACTGAACAAACGTGGGTCCTCACAAAGTAGGAAAGACGTGTGTGTGTGTGTGTGTGTGTGTGTGTGTGTGTGCGTGTGCGTGTGCGTGTGTGTGTATTTTCATCCTTCTAGCTATAGTGGAAAGGGGGGCCCTCACAACCTACTGAACAAACGTGGGTCCTCACAAAGTAGGAAAGACATGTACGTGTGTGTGTGTGTGTGTGTGTGTGTGTGTGTGTGTGTGTGTGTGTGTGTGTATATTTTCATCCTTCTAGCTATAGTGGAAAGGGGGGCCCTCACAACCTACTGAACAAACGTGGGTCCTCACAAAGTAGGAAAGACGTGTGTGTGTGTGTGTGTGTGTGTGTGTGTGTGTGTGTGTGTGTGTGTGTGTGTGTGCATGTGCGTGTGCGTGTGCGTGTGTGTGTATTTTCATCCTTCTAGCTATAGTGGAAAGGGGGGCCCTCACAACCTACTGAACAAACGTGGGTCCTCACAAAGTAGGAAAGACGTGTGTGTGTGTGTGTGTGTGTGTGTGTGTGTATGTGTGTACGTGTGCGTGTGCGTGTGTGTGTATTTTCATCCTTCTAGCTATAGTGGAAAGGGGGGCCCTCACAACCTACTGAACAAACGTGGGTCCTCACAAAGTAGGAAAGACATGTACGTGTGTGTGTGTGTGTGTGTGTGTGTGTGTGTGTGTGTGTGTGTGTGTGTGTGTGTGTTCATCCTTCTAGCTATAGTGGAAAGGGGGGCCCTCACAACCTACTGAACAAACGTGGGTCCTCAGAAAGTAGGAAAGACGTGTGTGTGTGTGTGTGTGTGTGTGTGTGTGTGTGTGTGTTCTTGTAATCCTACCCTTCTTGAGACACTAAGAAGGAAGTAGTATCTTCCATATGAGGAGGTGTGAACAAGTGAGGACATAAATGAGGGTCCCAATAATAACATTGCACCTAATAGACAATGTCGCATTTGTGGTGATATCCATCAAAATGAGGGTGCTCCCAAAAAGGAGGGATTTTTCACATTGACTATGTGTCGCTTTTAAAAGTGCTCCCTCTTTGGTCAACATATGAAATAACAAGTGTGTGTATAAAATGTAAAAGCGGCCCCTTTATCATTATTATTATCATTTATTTTTGTATTTATTTAAAAAAGTAGTTTGGTGAAATAGCAGATTGAGCACATTCAACCACATGGTGATCATTTTACTTCCAAGAAACATTTCAAAAGGTTGCAATTCTACATTTGGAGGACAAAACACAGTCTGCATGACAACTTTGTGTCATTAGGAACAATATTTCTCCTTACATTAAACCTTTTTCATCTCTTATTCCCATCATTTTTGTATTATTTTTTTCCATCAAAACAAGCTGCGTGGTGGAAAAGGCCCCCCGGTTCCCACTTGGACCACCACCACACGGCCTTTAACACCAACAATAACTTCTTCGTCTCCCCAACTCTCTGCATTGTTGGCATCGCTCTTAAGGAGACTTTTCTTCTCTTGCCATCTATTTTCTGTGTCAAACTGGCAGATTTTCAATGGTTGGAATAGCTGTTTTCATCCCCGCTCTCCCCTTCTATATTTCAGGCTGAGCGGCTGTCAGGACTGAAGCTTTCTGGGCCTCCAGAGACGTGATCCTTGATCTACGTGGCGCATGCTGTCCAAGGAACTACAAGGTTTTCTTCAAGAACTATAATAACCTGAGCTTTCAATGAAACGTTTGCATGGACTTGGTCTACAGCAGACGAGCTAGTGGATGTCAGGTCTCACCTTTTCTCCTCCAGACATATTTCTGGGTATTGTGGTCAATTTTTGTTTCATCCAAGCACAGAACTTTCCTCCAGAAAGTCTTATTTTTCTTCCATGGGATGTCAGATGGAACAAAAAAGGAGCTGTTTGGCCACAATACCCAGCAATAAGTTTGGAGGAGAAAAGGTGAGGCCTTTAATCTCAGGAACACCATACCTACCGTCAAGCATGGTGGTTGTAGTAGAACGCTTTGGGCCTGTTTTGCTGCTAATGGAACTGCTGCTTTACAGAGAGTAAATGGGACAATGAAAAAGGAGGGTGTTAGAATGATTATGTGTTAGTTATCACAAAAGTTTTGTTGTACCAAGCCAAAGGCTTGTAAAATTCCATTGTGTACGATGGGAGGAGACAGGAGGGGTTATCTATTGTGATCCCAGACCGGCCCAAGCTCGATCCAGAACCAGTCCAAGCCCGAGCCATCTTTTTCTTTTGTGTTAATGCGACCGACAACAATTGCTGTTTACAAAACCTCCATTCCTGTCATGTTGGGTTGGTGACGAACCCCAAGATGAAGAGAAGGCAGCAGGTATTGTGCGGGAAAACATTATTTAATCTTCAAAAATAACGAAAAGAATACAAACCAGGAACTAGGTATAGCCAAAACAGGAACCAGCAAACACAAAAAAATTAAAACAGCTAATGGCTACCAAGAAAACACGAAACAAAAGAGCTAGGAGAAAGCAAACTACAAATAGCTAACAGGAACAGCTTACCGCTACGACGACAGCGACAAAAACAAGTAGTTACACGAAAATGAGTAGCCTTAACGATACCGACAATGACAGGCAGTGGTGACATCGACACGACAATAATCCAGCACTGACTGGAGGAGAAAGCAGGTCTAAATAGTGGCTGGCTGATTGACACCAGGTGTGGCCAGGTGCCAATCAGCCACAGCTGAGGGAATACAGGAATCAGGGAGACAAACAGGAAACAGAACCAAAAAAAAGAGTGCTGACAGGAACTAAAGACAGGAAACAAAGACAAATGCAGAAGAAAAACTAAGACATAGACCACACTGTCAGGTACAAACCTGACAATTCCTTTAGAAACAGCTGTTGTTATGTAAAAAGGGAAAGTCCAAATAAAAAGAAGGTGGCCAAGCATCTTTCTCCAGAGCATGCTGGAGACTGTGTGGCGTAGTGGGTAGAGCGGCCGTGTCAGAAACCTGAGGGTTGCAGGTTCGCTTCCCACCTTTTGACATCAAAGTTGTGTCCTTGGGCAGGACACTTCACCCTTTGCCCCCGGTGCCGCTCACACTGGTGAATGAATGATGAATGAATGATTGGTGGTGGTCGGAGGGGCCGTAGGCGCAAACTGGCAACAACGCTTCCGTCAGTCTACCCCAGGGCAGCTGTGGCTACAGATGTAGCTTACCACCACCATCGTGTGAATGAATGATGGGTTCTCACTTCTCTGTGAGCGCTTTGAGTATCCAACAATAGAAAAGCGCACTATAAATATAATCCATTATTATTATTATTACTGTACAAAAATACAGCCCAGACGTTTCTCCTCAAATTGAGCCAAATCGAGTTCTGTCTCTCTTTATTTCCTTGCTTCTTGTCTGTTTTAATAGATGCCATCGATGTTTGAACCTGACAGAGGATTAGCTCCAAATTCTTCAGGACAAGCTAAAATTGGGCGTTCCAACAGGACAATGACCCCAAACACACCTCAAAAGTGGTGAAGGAATGGCTAAATCAGGCTAGAATAAAGGTTTTATTATTTAAATATTAACATTGCTTAAATTTTCTGTAGACCCGTGATAAATTCATAAAAAAGGCAAATTTAATAAGAGTTGTGGACATGATTAGAAACTCAAGACAGCCATGACGTTATGAACTTTACACGTGTATGTAAACTTTGTATATGAATGAGGTAGATCCCCTCCACTCGGACAATTGGAAAGCATAAAAAGTGTCACACTTTGCTTCAAAAGAGATAAAAAACTAGGCTTAATGCGCTGGATCCGTTTGCTAAGTCTCTTTTATAACACCCGTGTTGAAAGGAGAGACCACAACCAGCAGACCGTGACCGACTCAGGTTCCCTAACCTGGTTTCTGCCATGACTTCGTAGCATCGGTAGCGCCACAATAGTCCAGATAGCAGTGAAGTCGGAGGAAACCGGAGCGGTTCCATCCCAAAGTGTTGGTGCAGAAAGGTGGGGGGGGATGCTTCGAATGCAGCCAAGACAGACGGGGGCAGGGAGGTCTTTGTGCAGCAGCCCTTTCCCACACTCCCTTTCACCTTTTCTTCTATGGAGGCTCTGGGACTCTCAGACATGACCAATCGCTCTGCCTGCTGTTGGATGTGGTTGTCTTTTTATTTCCTAGTCAGATTTTAGAACAGCTAAAGTGTGAGCCTTGTACATAGACCTTGAATTTGGAATGTGTGAATGAAGCCATAACAATCTGTTATCTCAACTGTCCAAGGGAGGGATGAGAAGAAGAGGGGCGGGTGAGAGTGAGTGAGGAGGGAGAAACTGCCATTTTAGGATTAGATCAATTTGGACCGAGCTTTGAAATGTTGTATCTAGATTGATCTCCCAAGGCGCTTTGGTAATAAAATAGAAAAATGAGTAACCTCTGTCTCTGATTGATTTAAAACCAGCTTATGTGTCATCAAACAATCTGGGGGCGTTGACCAAAGGAACAACGGGTCAAAACGCAACACTGCTTAGCCCAGACCTGCTAGTAGAAGAGTAAAAATGCAATGAAGTTGAGTGAAGTGATGAATGCATGAATCTCTGTGTGTGTGTGTGTGTGTGTGTGTGTGTGTGTGTGTGTGTGTGTGTGTGTGTGTGTGTGTGTGTGTGTGTGTGTGTGTGTGTGTGTATGTGTGTGTGTGTGTGTGTGTGTGTGTGTGTGTGTGTGTGTGTGTGTGTGTGTTGAGTCCCTAAATTGCTCCCCGTCTGCTGTCGGGCAACTTTCTGAGCCTGGTGCTGAGAAATGATGAAGACGCTGCAGAACAAAGTGAACCAAATCGGATTTTTTCACTTTTTTTTATTTTTAGATCTGATTTCTTCCAACTGACTGTTTACACCAGGGGTGTCCAAACTTTTTCCACAGAGGGCCGCACGCGGAAACATTTTTTTTTTTTTAATCCTTGGGGCTCCTGGGGAGCATAGAGGGTCTCAGTCATTAAAATGTTAACAATAAGTCAAATTATTATTTTTTTTTTTAATTTAATGCTTACTAGAAGGCCATTATGTCATCCGCAACCGCCTCACTAAAGTCGTCATCCACCCGAACCAACATTTCATGAAAGCCACACCCACCCGTTGTTAAATATCTAATATAAACGATGCAAGGCATTAGTGAGGTTAGAAAGTGGAACTCCCTCCAAATAGCAAAGACACAATGGCTTTCTTGAACTGATTTATTTGAAGGCTTTTTTTCCCTTCAAATTCAACGTGAAAACTGTAATAAATAAAGCAGGTTACAAACGTAAAAATAATAACATGCACAGCATGTGGATCAAACATTTTACCAAGTAAAATACCAACAAATGACAAATACCTCGATGGCCATACCCGGAAGTAGCTTCCTTACATCCGTCCACAGACCAAACGAGACATTTCAAAATAAAAGTATGCCCACAAACTGTTTCAAAGAGTGCTGCTCGTTTATCGTATGTGGGTAACAACATTGAACTATTTAGAAATGCTTGACTTCTACAGGCTAGTAAGGTAAAGTCTTGTACTTGACAAGTGTGGGCTACCTTCCTTCTGCAGCCTTCAGCAGAAGTTTACTTATGTAGCCCAAAATCACAAGTGTTTCAAAGGGCTTAGATCCCACATCAGGGCAAGGAAAAACTCAACCTAATGGGATGACAATGAGAAACCTTGGAGGGGACCGGTGCAATGGAATTTGAGTGAATCTAGCATAATATTGTGAAAGTCCAGTCCATAGTGGATCTAACACAATAGTGTGAGAGTCCAGTCCATAGTGGATCTGACATAATAGTGTGAGAGTCCAGTCCATAGTGGATCTAACATAATAGTGAGAGTCCAGTCCATATTGGATCTAACATAATAGTGTGAGAGTCCAGTCCATAGTGGATCTGACATAATAGTGAGAGTCCAGTCCATAGTGGATCTAACATAATAGTGTGAGAGTCTAGTCCATAGTGGGTCTAACATTATAGTGAGAGTGCAGTCCATAGTGGATCTAACATAATAGTGAGAGTTCAGTCCATAGTGGATCTGACATAATAGTGAGAGTCCAGTCCATAGTGGATCTAACATAATAGTGTGAGAGTCTAGTCCATAGTGGGTCTAACATTATAGTGAGAGTGCAGTCCATAGTGGATCTAACATAATAGTGAGAGTTCAGTCCATAGTGGATCTGACATAATAGTGAGAGTCCAGTCCATAGTGGATCTAACATAATAGTGAGAGAGTCCAGTCCATAGTGGATCTAACATAATAGTGTGAGAGTCCAGTCCACAGTGGATCTAACATAATAGTGTGAGAGTCCAGTCCATAGTGGATCTAACATAATAGTGTGAGAGTCCAGTCCATAGTGGATCTAACATAATAGTGTTACTCTAGTCCATAGTGGATCTAACATAATAGTGTGAGAGTCCAGTCCATAGTGGGTCTAACATTATAGTGAGAGTCCAGTCCATAGTGGATCTAACATAATAGTGAGAGTTCAGTCCATAGTGGATCTGACATAATAGTGTGAGAGTCCAGTCCATAGTGGATCTAACATAATAGTGTGAGAGTCCAGTCCATAGTGGATCTAACATAATAGTGTGAGAGTCCAGTCCATAGTGGATCTAACATAATAGTGTTATTCTAGTCCATAGTGGATCTAACATAATAGTGTGAGAGTCCAGTCCATAGTGGGTCTAACATTATAGTGAGAGTCCAGTCCATAGTGGATCTAACATAATAGTGAGAGTTCAGTCCATAGTGGATCTGACATAATAGTGTGAGAGTCCAGTCCATAATGGATCTAACATAATAGTGCGAGAGTCCATACTGGACCCAACATAATATTGTGAGAGTCCAGTCCATAGTGGCTCCAACATAGTAGTGTGAGAGTCCAGTCCATAGTGGACCTAACATAATAGTGAGAGTCCAGTCCATAGTGGATCTAACATAATAGTGTGAGAGTCCAGTCCATAGTGGATCTAACATAATAGTGTGAGAGTCCAGTCCATAGTGGATCTAACATAATATTGTGAGAGTCCAGTCCTTACTAAGATGGCAAAGGTTATACAGGGTATAACCCACCTCACCTTATCCCTGTCCACACACACACAATGCTATCGTTTAAGCCTGGGCGTAGTGCGACCTAGTCGGCAAATAGTTCCCTTTAACCAGGAAGTATATCCTTACCCAAGATATAAACATGGACGAGATGCAAGCAAGATGTTCATTTCCATTTGTTTTCTGCAACTTGGTGTGCGAAGATATTGAAAATGGCTGAGGGTGCAACCAAGAAGAGGGATTTCTTAGTCTGGTCTGGCGAGGAGCCCACATTGTCGTATAGTTTTTGGCTAAGTAGAATGACAACTGGCCTGGACGTTGGAAAGTTCTCTCTCCTCGTTGACAAACATCCCACCAGGCCGCCCTTCTTCCAGACCTTATCCAACACCGCGGCTCAACATTGCTATGTTGTCGTCTGAGCTGTGTTGTATCCCAAATAGCTGCAGTTTCCTTCTCTTAATCCCTGTCCATATTAACTCCTCACACGAATCACTATTCAGCCTAAACCCCGTGTCAGCCACACTAACCCATTGTTTACTAACCCATTGTTTAAGGTTCCCTTCCTTGGATATTGTTTTACACAGGTAACTGTTTCCTGAATCTCTGGTCCTTGACTCTGTAAGGACTCATTGATCGCTTTGTTTCTGACGTCACTTCTTCCCCGAACCCCGTTTATAAACGACCAATGAGTCCATGCCGAGCTAAAAGCCGGAGATTCAAGAAGCTGTGGGGGAAAACTCCCAAGGAGGTGTACCTTAAACGATGGGTTGGAGTGGCTGACACAGTTATTTGTTTAATACGGAAAGGGCCTAGGATCGTTCCAACTGGCTGAAGAAAAAGGAATTGGGGCCCCGGACTCCCATCCTCCAACATGAGCCAGCCAAGACCTCATAGGGCGACTCCTGCCTCTGCCCACATGCCAGCAGCAAGCTGTTGCCCATTAAGTGTTAGCCAGTCACAATGGAGACATTACCAGACGGGTGAGTGGCTTTGAATGGCTCTAAGACCTGGTGTGTTTACAGAGCGTGGTGGCTACTGGGAGGAAGGGGGTAGTCACTGAGAAGGCAGACCACCCCATTAGCACCTCCGACCCTGGTCAAACAAGCACTCGCCGCCAAGGGCGCTTGCACACACGTTCTCACAGGTTCTAGCTGCACTGCCCGGAGTTCTTCTCCAAACTTAGTGGGGACTCGGGCTAGGAGGTTTCTCTCGGACTTTGACACACTTGACGTTTAAAGTTCAGTTCGTTGGACTAGGGCGAGCACTCCCATGGCCCCAGAACGCTTCCAGGAGGCGGGCCTGGTCTGGTCCACTGTCTTCAGTCATGGAAATTCGGGATGGGTACTTTTCACGTACCAATACGGTACCAATCTTTCTACCTGGAAATCAGTAGGACTTCTTAGAAATACCAATTTTCAGTACTTTTGTGTGTGTTGACTACCATTGAACACTGATAACCGTCTTGTCCAGTTGATAAAACTTCTTATTTGCTAGTAATCCTTATTTCGGTTTGTCCTAGGTGTGCTGTCCTCAAGACCTAGTCTATAGGCTGGTTTGTCTTAAACGATGTCTTGTCTCGCTTCCAAGTAGACTTCATCAATTCATGTCTTGGACTTAGATTGGTCACATCTAGTCTTAGACTTAGAATGGTCACATTTAGTCTTAGACTTAGTTTGGTCAGATCTAGTCTTAGACTTAGTTTGGTCACATCTAGTCTTGCGACTGGTACCAATACCTCAGTAGGCTTCATCAGTTCATGGTCATTGACTTGGTCAGATCTAGTCTTAGACATAGATTGGTCAAATCTAGTCTTAGACTTAGATTGGTCACATCTAGTCTTAGACTTAGAATAGTCACATTTAGTCTTAGACTTAGTTTGGTCACATCTAGTCTCGCGGCTGGTACCAATACCACAGTAGGCTTCATCAGTTCATGGTCATTGACTTAGTTTGGTCAGATCTAGTCTCAGACATAGATTGGTCAAATCTAGTCTTGGACTTAGATTGGTCAAATCTAGTCTCGCGGCTGGTACCAATACCTCAGTAGGCTTCATCAGTTCATGGTCATTGACTTGGTCAGAACTAGTCTTAGACATAGATTGGTCAAATCTAGTCTTCGACTTAGATTGGTCACTTCTAGTCTCACAGCTGGTACCAATATCTCAGTAGGCTTCATCAGTTCATGGTCATACACTTAGTTTGGTCAGATCTAGTCTTAGACTTCGTTTGGTCAGATCTAGTTTTAGACTAAGATTGGTCAAATCTAGTCTCGCCAACAGTTCAGTAGGCTTCATTAGTTCATTCTCATATATTTAGATCGGTCAGATCTGGTCTTGGACTTAGATTGGTCAGATCAGATCTAGTCTTAAACTTAGTTTGGTGAGATCTAGTCATAGACTTAGATTGGTCACATCTAATCTTAGACTTACATTGGTCAAATCTAGTCTCACGGCTGTTGTCAATAACTCAGTAGGCTTCCTCAGTTCATTCTCAGAGACTTAGATTGGTCAGATCTGGTCTTGGACTTAGATTGGTCAGATCTGGTCTTGAACTAAGATTGGTCAGATCTGGTCTTGGATTTAGTTTGGTCACATCTAGTCTTAGACTTAGATTGGTCACATCTAGTCTTAGACTTACAATGGTCAAATCTAGTCTCAAGGCTGTTGCCAATAACTCAGTAGGCTTCCTCAGTTCATTCTCAGAGACTTAGTTTGGTCAGATCTGGTCTTAGACTTAGATTGGTCAGATCTGGTCTTGGACTTAGTTTGGTCACATCTAGTCTCGCGGCTGGTATCAATACCTCAGTAGGCTTCATCAGTTCATGGTCATAGACTAAGTTTGGTCAGATCTAGTCTTAAACTTAGTTTGGTCAGATCTTGTCTTAGACTTGGATTGGTCAGACCTGGTCTTAGACTTAGATTGGTTTGATCTAGTCTTAGTCTTAGACTTGGATTGGTCAAATCAATTCTTGCGGCTGGTGCCAATACTTCAGTAAGCTTCCTCAGTTCATGCTCCTAGACTTAGATTGGTCAGACCTGGTCTTAGACTTAGATTGGTCAGACCTGGTCTTTGACTTAGATTGGTCAGATCAGGTCATAGACTTAGATTGGTCAGATCAGGTCTAAGACTTAGATTGGTCAGATCTAGTCTTGGACGTAGATTGGTTACATCTAGTCTTCAACATATATTGGTCACATCTAGTCTTGGATTTAAAATGGTCAGGTCAAGTCTTGGACTTAGTTTGGTCACATGTAGTTACGCGGCTTGTATCAATACCTCAGTAGGCTTCATCAGTTCATGGTCATAGACTAAGTTTGGTCAGATCTAGTCTTAGACTTGGATTGGTCAGACCTGGTCTTAGACTTAGATTGGTTTGATCTAGTCTTAGACTTGGATTGGTCAAATCTAGTCTTGCAGTTGGTGCCAATACTTCAGTAAGCCTCCTCAGTTCATGCTCATAGACTTCGATTGGTCAGACCTGATCTTAGATTTAGATTGGTCAGACCTGGTCTTAGACTTAGATTGGTCAGATCAGGTCTAAGACTTATATTGGTCTGATCTAGTCTTAGACTTGGATTTGGTCAGGAAAAAACCTCCGTAGCAAAGCACATATACATATTACAACATACAACTCCAGACTTGCAACAGAGGGGAGGGAGTGGGGGTTATGAAGGAAAGGAGGCTGAAAGTAAGTAGCGCCCCCCAGTGTACGAGAGGCACATGGCACTTTAGAGAGTCTTCATGGACACTTGGACTTCACATGTCGGGGTGGAAATACAGAAAAGCCGAACTATTTGAGAAATCGGACTAATTTAGGATCGCAGGGCAAGAAATGCAGCTTGTTGGCAGCAGAAAGAGGTGGAAATTAAATAGAGGAAGAAATAACAATTAAAGATAAATAAATGACTTTCCCCTCCTCCCGTGTTCACTGAGTGAAGAAATGAGGTCATGGTGGTCCAACTTGTCGGGAACCAATCATCATCAACACGATTGGAGGGTGCTTCCAGACCCCCGACACACCGTCCGCAGAAGCTGTCCGCCGCTTCTCCATCCGCACACACACCACCTCGGGAGCGGCGGACACGCAATTCCAGCATAAATCAGGCTGGGTGTGACACTTTTATACCTCCTTCAGGAGCCTCGTTGGGGGACAAAAGCCTGATAGGACTTGTGTTACATGTAATTGTGGTCGTGATCCTCGCATCAATCACCACCTGCTTACATCACTGATGCCTGCCCGTGTGTGTGTGTCTGTGTGTGTGTGTGTGTGTCTATAAGTGTGTGTGTGTGTGTGTGTAGGGGGGGGGGGGTTGGTATTCAGTCCAGTCATCCATGGCTGTTCTGAAATGTCCTTGGATTTCAAATATACAATGTCTCATAGTAACGTATCATTTCTGTAAATGGTTTCCAGTTGAAGGTGTCCACTGCAGCAAGGATATCAATTAACCAATCAATCAAACAATCAATGTTTACTTATATAGCCCCAAATCACGATTGTCTCAAAGGGCTGCAAAAGCCACGACAACGTCTTTGCTTCAGATCCTACATCAGGGCGACCGGTGCAATGATCTAACATAATAGTGTGAGAGTCCAGTCCGTGGACTTAATTACCATGATCCGTGGTCCAGATCATAGTAGTTTTGGACTCCCTTACTTCCTGTTTTGTGCACTTTAGGTGTTTGTTTTGGGGACAGACGGGCAAGGTGCTGGGTGGGCAAGGAACACTGTGGCCACCATCATGTCTTCATGTCTTCACTGTCCGGGGGAAGCAATTAAGAACAGTAAAGTAGGCCGGCTTCGTTGCGTGAAGAAGAATACCAAAAATTGTAGGCTTCAAAACACCCATGGTAACTAAAACAAACACCCAAAGTGCACAAAACAGGAACTAAGGGAGTCCAAAACTAACAGAACATAACTAAACAAAACATGATCCGGACCACGGATCATGACAATAATAGTGAGAGTCCAGTCCATAGTGGATCTAACATAATAGGGAGAGTTCAGTCCATAGTGGATCTAACATAATAGGGAGAGTCCAGTCCATAGTGGATCTAACATAATAGTGTGAGAGTCCAGTCCATAGTGGATCTAACATAATAGTGAGAGTCCAGTCCATAGTGGATCTAACATAATAGTGTGAGAGTCCAGTCCATAGTGGATCTAACATAATAGTGTGAGAGTCCAGTCCATAGTGGATCTAACATAATAGGGAGAGTTCAGTCCATAGTGGATCTAACATATTAGTGTGAGAGTCCAGTCCATAGTGGATCTAACATAATAGGGAGAGTTCAGTCCATAGTGGATCTAACATATTAGTGTGAGAGTCCAGTCCATAGTGGATCTAACATAATAGTGTGAGAGTCCAGTCCATAGTGGACCTAACATAATAGTGTGAGAGTCCAGTCCATAGTGGATCTAACATAATAGTGAGAGTCCAGTCCATAGTTGATCTAACATAATAGTGTGAGAGTCCAGTCCATAGTGGATCTAACATAATAGTGAGAGTCCAGTCCATAGTGGATCTAACATAATAGTGTGAGAGTCCAGTCCATAGTGGATCTAACATAATAGTGTGAGAGTCCAGTCCATAGTGGATCTAACATAATAGGGAGAGTTCAGTCCATAGTGGATCTAACATATTAGTGTGAGAGTCCAGTCCATAGTGGATCTAACATAATAGGGAGAGTTCAGTCCATAGTGGATCTAACATATTAGTGTGAGAGTCCAGTCCATAGTGGATCTAACATAATAGTGTGAGAGTCCAGTCCATAGTGGATCTAACATAATAGTGTGAGAGTCCAGTCCATAGTGGATCCAACATAATAGTGTGAGAGTCCAGTCCATAGTGGATCTAACATAATAGTGAGAGTCCAGTCCATAGTGGATCTAACATAATAGTGTGAGAGTCCAGTCCATAGTGGATCTAACATAATAGTGTGAGAGTCCAGTCCATAGTGGATCTAACATAATAGTGAGAGTCCAGTCCATAGTGGATCTAACATAATAGTGTGAGAGTCCAGTCCATAGTGGATCTAACATAATAGTGTGAGAGTCCAGTCCATAGTGGATCTAACATAATAGTGAGAGTCCAGTCCATAGTGGATCTAACATAATAGTGAGAGTCCAGTCCATAGTGGATCTTACATACTATTGTGAGAGTCCAGTCCATAGTGGATCTAACATAATAGGGAGAGTTCAGTCCACAGTGGATCTAACATAATAGTGAGAGTCCAGTCCATAGTGGATCTAACATAATAGTGTGAGAGTCCAGTCCATAGTGGATCGAACATAATAGTGAGAGTCCAGTCCATAGTGGATCTAACATAATAGTGTGAGAGTCCAGTCCATAGTGGATCTAACATAATAGTGAGAGTCCAGTCCATAGTGGATCTAACATAATAGTGAGAGTCCAGTCCATAGTGGATCTAACATACTATTGTGAGAGTCCAGTCCATAGTGGATCTAACATAATAGGGAGAGTTCAGTCCATAGTGGATCTAACATAATAGTGTGAGAGTCCAGTCCATAGTGGATCTAACATAATAGTGTGAGAGTCCAGTCCATAGTGGATCTAACATAATAGTGTGAGAGTCCAGTCCATAGTGGATCCAACATAATAGTGAGAGTCCAGTCCATAGTGGATCTAACATAATAGTGTGAGAGTCCAGTCCATAGTGGATCTAACATAATAGTGTGAGAGTCCAGTCCATAGTGGATCTAACATAATAGTGTGAGAGTCCAGTCCATAGTGGATCTAACATAATAGTGAGAGTCCAGTCTATAGTGGATCTAACATAATAGTGTGAGAGTCCAGTCCATAGTGGATCTAACATAATGATGTGAGAGTCTCGTCCATAGTGGATCTAACATTATAGTGTGAGAGTCCAGTCCATAGTGGATCTAACATAATAGTGTGAGAGTCCAGTCCATAGTGGATCTAACATAATAGTGAGGGTCCAGTCCATAGTGGATCTAACATAATAGTGTGAGAGTCCAGTCCATAGTGGATCTAACATAATAGTGTGAGAGTCCAGTCCATAGTGGATCTAACATAATAGTGAGAGTCCAGTCCATAGTGGATCTAACATAATAGTGAGAGTCCAGTCCATAGTGGATCTTACATACTATTGTGAGAGTCCAGTCCATAGTGGATCTAACATAATAGTGAGAGTCCAGTCCATAGTGGATCTAACATAATAGTGAGAGTCCAGTCCATAGTGGATCTTACATACTATTGTGAGAGTCCAGTCCATAGTGGATCTAACATAATAGTGAGAGTTCAGTCCACAGTGGATCTAACATAATAGTGAGAGTCCAGTCCATAGTGGATCTAACATAATAGTGTGAGAGTCCAGTCCATAGTGGATCTAACATAATAGTGTGAGAGTCCAGTCCATAGTGGATCTAACATAATAGTGAGAGTCCAGTCCATAGTGGATCTAACATAATAGTGTGAGAGTCCAGTCCATAGTGGATCTAACATAATAGTGTGAGAGTCCAGTCCATAGTGGATCTAACATAATAGTGAGAGTCCAGTCCATAGTGGATCTAACATAATAGTGAGAGTCCAGTCCATAGTGGATCTTACATACTATTGTGAGAGTCCAGTCCATAGTGGATCTAACATAATAGGGAGAGTTCAGTCCACAGTGGATCTAACATAATAGTGAGAGTCCAGTCCATAGTGGATCTAACATAATAGTGTGAGAGTCCAGTCCATAGTGGATCGAACATAATAGTGAGAGTCCAGTCCATAGTGGATCTAACATAATAGTGTGAGAGTCCAGTCCATAGTGGATCTAACATAATAGTGAGAGTCCAGTCCATAGTGGATCTAACATAATAGTGAGAGTCCAGTCCATAGTGGATCTAACATACTATTGTGAGAGTCCAGTCCATAGTGGATCTAACATAATAGTGAGAGTCCAGTCCATAGTGGATCTAACATACTATTGTGAGAGTCCAGTCCATAGTGGATCTAACATAATAGGGAGAGTTCAGTCCATAGTGGATCTAACATAATAGTGTGAGAGTCCAGTCCATAGTGGATCTAACATAATAGTGTGAGAGTCCAGTCCATAGTGGATCTAACATAATAGTGTGAGAGTCCAGTCCATAGTGGATCCAACATAATAGTGAGAGTCCAGTCCATAGTGGATCTAACATAATAGTGTGAGAGTCCAGTCCATAGTGGATCTAACATAATAGTGTGAGAGTCCAGTCCATAGTGGATCTAACATAATAGTGTGAGAGTCCAGTCCATAGTGGATCTAACATAATAGTGTGAGAGTCCAGTCCATAGTGGATCTAACCTAATAGTGAGGGTCCAGTCCATAGTGGATCTAACATAATAGTGTGAGAGTCCAGTCCATAGTGGATCTAACATAATAGTGTGAGAGTCCAGTCCATAGTGGATCTAACATAATAGTGAGAGTCCAGTCCATAGTGGATCTAACATAATAGTGAGAGTCCAGTCCATAGTGGATCTTACATACTATTGTGAGAGTCCAGTCCATAGTGGATCTAACATAATAGTGAGAGTCCAGTCCATAGTGGATCTAACATAATAGTGAGAGTCCAGTCCATAGTGGATCTTACATACTATTGTGAGAGTCCAGTCCATAGTGGATCTAACATAATAGTGAGAGTTCAGTCCACAGTGGATCTAACATAATAGTGAGAGTCCAGTCCATAGTGGATCTAACATAATAGTGTGAGAGTCCAGTCCATAGTGGATCTAACATAATAGTGTGAGAGTCCAGTCCATAGTGGATCGAACATAATAGTGAGAGTCCAGTCCATAGTGGATCTAACATAATAGTGTGAGAGTCCAGTCCATAGTGGATCTAACATAATAGTGTGAGAGTCCAGTCCATAGTGGATCTAACATAATAGTGAGAGTCCAGTCCATAGTGGATCTAACATAATAGTGAGAGTCCAGTCCATAGTGGATCTAACATAATAGTGAGAGTCCAGTCCATAGGGGGTCTAACATAATAAGTGAAGTGAATTATATTTATATAGCGCTTTTTCTAGTGACTCAAAGCTCTTTTACATAGTGAAACCCAATATCTAAGTTACATTTAAAGCAGTGTGGGTGGCACTGGGAGCAGGTGGGTAAAGTGTCTTGCCCAAGGACACAACGGCAGTGACTAGGATGGCGGAAGCGGGAATTAAACCTGCAAACCCTCAAGTTGCTGGCACGGCCACTCTACCACCCGAGCTATACCGGTGGATCTAACATAATAGTGCAAAAAGTTGACCACAGTGAGTCACTTCACCAAGAGAGATCCCACCAGCTCCTATTTTCATTAATTTAGTAAATCAACTGTTTATTCCAAATGCACTATTTTTAAAAATTGTAAGTGATAAACGGTTATTTTGTGAAATTAAAATAAACTGAAAATGAATTAAAGATGCATCAATAATCGTGTGTGTGTTTTATATTTTTGTGTACATCACTTTGTGTTTGCAGCATGCATGTGAATAAAAAAGTGCTACACAAAGTTTGATTAGAATAATCATTGGGGTTTTATTATGAAAAACCATCATTTTGGTCTACAGAACATGTAATGATGGTTCTTTTGGGGAAACATCTATGCAACATTTTGACCAAAAAAAACATGTAAAACCACTTTTGGTTGCACCTCTGGTGTGCCTAATGTTGTGTCCGTTGAGCTCATGCAGAATCTGCCACACAAAGTGAAAGTAAAAAGTTGCTGCTTAAACGGCGTCTTCCTTCCACCCGGGCCAGAAGGTCCAGTCGCTCGAGCTCTTTAAGTCTCAGCTTGCAGAAGGAGGTGGAAGATGGAGCTCCTCCTCCTCCTCCTCCTCCTCCTCCTTCTCCTCCTCCTCCTCCTCCTCCTCCTCCTCCTCCTTCTCCTCCTCCTCCTCCTCCTCCTCCTCCTCCTCCTTCTCCTCCTCCTCCTCCTCCTCCTCCTCCTTCTCCTCCTCCTCCTCCTCCTCCTCCTCCTCCTCCTCCTTCTCCTCCTCCTCCTCCTCCTCCTCCTCCTCCTCCTTCTCCTCCTCCTCCTCCTCCTCCTCCTCCTCCTCCTCACACTTTTCATAACAGGCTCTGCACATATTTTATTCATCTTTAAAGACAAGTCTGTTTGCCAACATCTCCAAACACACTTCAAGGGGAAATGCACTTTTTCTGCAGTTTTGCCGATCATTCACAATCTTTATGAGAGACAAGAACACACAACTTTTTTTATTTGGATTTAAATGATAATAAAACAACACTTGAAAGATTCAGCTAATGTTGCCTGCAAAGACTCCAAAACAACTTTCATCAACGTTTATATATATATATATATATATATATATATATGTATATGTGTGTGTGTGTGTGTGTGTGTGGTAACATACACCTTCATAATATGTACGATATTTACCCTATTTATTTTGATAATTGTAATTATTTCCAGGATTTATTTCTTCTGCACATTGATTTCTGTTTCCATAGCAACACACGTCTGACTTCTGGCAAAAAAATGTGTGTTCCTTCTTCCGGAACCAAACACGAGTGTGCTGTAATCATGGCAGACTTGGTAAAAAACAACGAAGATGACTATTTTTGGACAAATGAGGATTCTCAACCTTGTCTTTTTGAAGCTGAATATATGGAGGATGATCCCTCTTACACACTTGTAAGAGGGCCCAGGCTTAGACACCCCCCCTCCCCTCCATTTTTTACCTGTAGTTCCCCTTTTTTTGTAAGGGGTGTCAGAAGTTGGCAGACCCATCAGCGATCCTGTTCTGTCTCCCTGTATATTATACAGGATAGACACCATAAATTAAGTATTATTGACGGTTTTTGAATGCATTTTTAAAATGAATTCGAGGTAGAATTGATTAGTCCTATTAGTACCAAGAACGAGCCATTTTTTACATGTTGGAATGCAAAATAAAATGTTGTCTTTTTCTCTCTATTAGAATAGAATATCATAGAAAGTATTTTATTGATGCCTGGGAGAAATTCAGCACACAGTTCGCTCACATTAAACGAACACTTTTTTACATGTGAATAATATAAATACAGTCTATTAAACAGCATTATTCACATGTGAATAATATAAATACAGTCTATTAAACAGCATTATTCACATGTGAATAATATAAATACAGTCTATTATACAGCATTATTCACATGTGAATAATATAAATACAGTCTATTATACAGCATTATTCACATGTGAATAACATAAATACAGTCTATTATACAGCATTATTCACATGTGAATAATATAAATTCAGTCTATTATACAGCATTATTCACATGTGAATAACATAAATACAGTCTATTATACAGCATTATTCACATGTGAATAATATAAATACAGTCTATTAAACAGCATTAGTCACATGTGAATAACATAAATACAGTCTATTAAACAGCATTATTCACATGTGAGTAATATAAATACAGTCTATTATACAGCATTATTCACATGTGAATAATATAAATACAGTCTATTATACAGCATTATTCACATGTGAATAACATAAATACAGTCTATTAAACAGCATTATTCACATGTGAGTAATATAAATACAGTCTATTAAACAGCATTATTCACATGTGAATAACATAAATACAGTCTATTAAACAGCATTATTCACATGTGAATAACATAAATACAGTCTATTAAACAGCATTATTCACATGTGAGTAATATAAATACAGTCTATTAAACAGCATTATTCAAATGTGAATAACATAAATACAGTCTATTAAACAGCATTATTCACATGTGAGTAATATAAATACAGTCTATTAAACAGCATTATTCACATGTGAGTAATATAAATACAGTCTATTAAACAGCATTATTCACATGTGAATAATATAAATACAGTCTATTAAACAGCATTATTCACATGTGAATAACATAAATACAGTCTATTATACAGCATTATTCACATGTGAATAACATAAATACAGTCTATTATACAGCATTATTCACATGTGAATAACATAAATACAATCTATTTTACAGCATATTCACATGTGAATAACATAAATACAGTCTAGTATACAGCATTATTCACATGTGAATAATATAAAAACAGTCTATTATACAGCATTATTCACATGTGAATAACATAAATACAGTCTAGTATACAGGATTATTTACATGTGAATAATATAAATACAGTCTATTATACAGCATTATTCACATGTGAATAACATAAATACAGTCTATTATACAGCATTATTTACATGTGAATAATATAAATACAGTCTATTATACAGCATTATTCACATGTGAATAATATAAATACAGTCTATTATACAGCATTATTCACATGTGAATAACATAAATACAATGATTATAGATACAGTTAATGATTGTGAACGATGGGCAAAATGCCCCCCCACCCCAAAAAATATAAATAAATGCATTCCCCCTTTAACTGACATGTAAACTGCAGTCCAAGACCTGGAATATAAGCTGCGTATATTTCCTAGTCCGCCGTGATCCATTGCACACGTCACTGGGCGACATTTGCAGAACAATGTCAGCAAGTGGGCAAAGACAGAGCTGCCACTAATCCCTGCCAGGACATCAGCATGTGTTCATGTCGGCCATCACAGTCACTGACACACACGTCTTACGTCTGCAGATGTAAGACGTGTGTGTCCGCTCCGTCCTTTCTGCTTCTTCAACTAGTGTGGAGCACTAATCAGATGTCTTGGTGGTTGCACTCATGCTATTACTTTGCAGCTGTGACACTTCACATTGTAGCCACCACACTGCATGTTAGCACACATTGTTGTTGTTGTTGTTGCATAGTCACACTGTGCTGTATGCCAGTGCTCCCCAACCACCGGGCCGCGGCCAGGTACCAATCGGTCCACGGACCGGTACCGGGCCGCACAATTATACTGTGACTAAACCCGCAACTGATACACAAATAATCCATACTTGAGTTGTGGAGCGTGCTTATTCTTGTATTGTTGACCTAATATTATTATGTCATTCATGCATTGTTGACCTAATATTATGTCATTCATGTATTGTTGACCTAATATTATTATGTCATTCATGCATTGTTGACCTAATATTATTATGTCATTCATGTATTGTTGACCTAATATTATTATGTCATTCATGCATTGTTGACCTAATATTATTATGTCATTCATGCATTGTTGACCTAATATTATTATGTCATTCATGCATTGTTGACCTAATATTATTATGTCATTCATGTATTGTTGACCTAATATTATGTCATTCATGTATTGTTGACCTAATATTATTATGTCATTCATGCATTGTTGACCTAATATTATTATGTCATTCATGCATTGTTGACCTAATATTATTATGTCATTCATGCATTGTTGACCTAATATTATTATGTCATTCATGCATTGTTGACCTAATATTATTATGTCATTAATGCATTGTTGACCTAATATTATTATGTCTTTCATGCATTGTTGACCTAATATTATTATGTCATTCTTGCATTGTTGACCTAATATTATTATGTCATTCATGTATTGTTGACCTAATATTATTATGTCATTCATGTATTGTTGACCTAATATTATTATGTCATTCATGCATTGTTGACCTAATATTATGTCATTCATGCATTGTTGACCTAATATTATTATGTCATTCATGCATTGTTGACCTAATATTATTATGTCATTCATGCATTGTTGACCTAATATTATTATGTCATTCATGCATTGTTGACCTAATATTATTATGTCATTCATGTATTGTTGACCTAATATTATTATGTCATTCATGCATTGTTGACCTCATATTATTATGTCATTCATGCATTGTTGACCTAATATTATTATGTCATTCATGCATTGTTGACCTAATATTATTATGTCATTCATGCATTGTTGACCTAATATTATTATGTCATTAATGCATTGTTGACCTAATATTATTATGTCTTTCATGCATTGTTGACCTAATATTATTATGTCATTCTTGCATTGTTGACCTAATATTATTATGTCATTCATGTATTGTTGACCTAATATTATTATGTCATTCATGTATTGTTGACCTAATATTATTATGTCATTCATGCATTGTTGACCTAATATTATGTCATTCATGCATTGTTGACCTAATATTATTATGTCATTCATGCATTGTTGACCTAATATTATTATGTCATTCATGCATTGTTGACCTAATATTATTATGTCATTCATGCATTGTTGACCTAATATTATTATGTCATTCATGTATTGTTGACCTAATATTATTATGTCATTCATGCATTGTTGACCTAATATTATTATGTCATTCATGCATTGTTGACCTAATATTATTATGTCATTCATGCATTGTTGACCTAATATTATTATGTCATTCATGCATTGTTGACCTAATATTATTATGTCATTAATGCATTGTTGACCTAATATTATTATGTCTTTCATGCATTGTTGACCTAATATTATTATGTCATTCTTGCATTGTTGACCTAATATTATTATGTCATTCATGTATTGTTGACCTAATATTATTATGTCATTCATGTATTGTTGACCTAATATTATTATGTCTTTCATGCATTGTTGACCTAATATTATTATGTCATTCATGTATTGTTGACCTAATATTATTATGTCATTCATGTATTGTTGACCTAATATTATTATGTCATTCATGCATTGTTGACCTAATATTATTATGTCATTCATGTATTGTTGACCTAATATTATTATGTCATTCATGCATTGTTGACCTAATATTATTATGTCATTCATGCATTGTTGACCTAATATTATTATGTCATTAATGCATTGTTGACCTAATATTATTATGTCTTTCATGCATTGTTGACCTAATATTATTATGTCATTCTTGCATTGTTGACCTAATATTATTATGTCATTCATGTATTGTTGACCTAATATTATTATGTCATTCATGTATTGTTGACCTAATATTATTATGTCATTCTTGCATTGTTGACCTAATATTATTATGTCATTCATGTATTGTTGACCTAATATTATTATGTCATTCATGTATTGTTGACCTAATATTATTATGTCATTCATGCATTGTTGACCTAATATTATTATGTCATTCATGCATTGTTGACCTAATATTATTATGTCATTAATGCATTGTTGACCTAATATTATTATGTCTTTCATGCATTGTTGACCTAATATTATTATGTCATTCTTGCATTGTTGACCTAATATTATTATGTCATTCATGTATTGTTGACCTAATATTATTATGTCATTCATGTATTGTTGACCTAATATTATTATGTCATTCTTGCATTGTTGACCTAATATTATTATGTCATTCATGTATTGTTGACCTAATATTATTATGTCATTCATGTATTGTTGACCTAATATTATTATGTCATTCATGTATTGTTGACCTAATATTATTATGTCTTTCATGCATTGTTGACCTAATATTATGTCACATTTTCAAACTTAAATGCACCTTTTTAAACTTGAAATTGTATCTTTATTCACAATAATCAAGAGTTAGTGGTAGACTTCTTACACATCTAAGAGGGTACAGTAGGTTGTGAGTGCAAAACCTGGCCAAGCCAAACCAAAGATTATAAAAATGGGAGCCTCCCAGTTCAAGAAACGAAACAGGAAGTACAACTTGTACAAAAGATGGCGACAAAGCACAGACTCTAACACACCTTTTTATTGTCTGCCAGGGTTTTATTAAAATGATGATGTAAATACAAAACATTATGGCCGAGAAAAGTCCATAAACTTAACTGCACCGTTTTATTAGCCCCAGGGTGCAAAGTAGAGGAAAATAGTAGAGGCAATCAGGACACACCTGTTCCTGGTTGCAAATCAGGAAGAAAACTGTATTTGGTTGGCAATGAGGACGGATTTCTGTCTCTGGTTGGCAATCTGGACACACCTGTCTCTGGTTGGCAATCAGGACGCATTTCTGTCTCTGGTTGGAAATAAAGACACTTTTTTCTCTGGTTGGCAATCTGGACACACCTGTCTCTGGTTGGCAATCAGGACAGACCTGTCTCTGGTTGGCAATCTAGACACTTCTGTCTCTGGTTGGAAATCAGGACACACTGTCTCTGGTTGGCAATCTGGACACACCTGTCTCTGGTTGGCAATTTGGACACACATGTCTTTGGTTGGCAATCAGGACACACTTGTCTCTGGTTGGCAATCAGGACACACTGTCTCTGGTTGGCAATCTGGACACACCTGTCTCTGGTTGGCAATTTGGACACACATGTCTTTGGTTGGCAATCAGGACACTCGTGTGGATATCTGGACACTCGTGTCTCTGGTTGCTAATCAGGACACACTTGTCTCTGGTTGGCAATCTGGACACACCTGTCTCTGGTTGGTAATCAGGACACTGGTGTCTCTGGTTGGCAATCAGGACACAACTGTCTCTGTTTGGCAATCAGGACACACCTGTCTCTGGTTGGCAATCAGGACACAAATGTCTCTGTTTGGAAATCAGGACACACCTGTCTCTGGTTGGCAATCAGGACACAAATGTCTCTGTTTGGAAATCAGGACACAACTGTCTCTGGTTGCCAATCAGGACACATTCCTGTCTCTGGTTGGCAATCAGGACACACCTGTCTCTGGTCAGCAATCAGGACACACCTGTCTCTGGTTGGCAATAGGGACACAACTGTCTCTGTTTGGTAATCAGGACACACCTGTCTCTGGTTGGCAATCAGAACACACCTGTCTCTGGTTGGCAATCAGGACACACCTGTCTCTTGTTGCCAATCAGGACACATTTCTGTCTCTGGTTTGGAAATCAGGACACACCTGTCTCTGGTTGGCAATCTCGTCTCTTTCTCTCTTTCCATCCATCCCACTCCCCACTATCTCTCTCTCTCTCCCTCCATCTCTCCTCCATCTCTGGTCTCTCTCTCTCTCTCTCTACATCTCACCCCCTCGCTCTCTCTCTCCCTCTATTTCGCCTCCATCTCGCCCCTCTTCGTCTCTCCTTCTCTCTCTCGACCCTTCCATCTCGCACCTCTGTCTATCTCTCCTTCCATCCTCTCTCTCTATCTCACCCTCTCTCTCTCTCCTTCCATCTCACCCCTCTCTCTCTATCTCTCTCTCTCTCCATTTCACCCCTCCCTCTCTCTTTCCCTCTCCCCTTCCATCTCGCCCCCTCTTTCACGCTCTCTTTTTTTCTCTCTCCTTCCATCCTCTCTCTCTCTCTCTCTCTCTCTCTCTCTCTTTCTATTTGTCCCTCTCTCTCTCCATCACATCCCTCTTTCTTTCTCTCCCCTTCCATTTCCCCCCATCTCACTCTCTCTTTCTCCATCTCATCCCTGTACCTCTCTCTCTCTCATCTCACCCCTTTGCTCTCTCTCTCCCTCTATTTCGCCTCCATCTCGCCCCTCTTTGTCTCTCCTTCTCTCTCTCCCCTTCCATCTCGCCCCTCTGTCTATCTCTCTCTCTCTCTCTCCATTTCACCTCTCCCCTTCCATCTCGCCCCCTCTTTCACACTCTCTTTTTTTCTCTCCTTCATCCTCTCTCTCTCTCTCTCTTACTCTCTCTCTTTCCCTCCTTCCATCTGACCCTCTCTCCCTCTCTCTCTCTTTCTATTTTTCCCTCTCTCTCCATCTCATCCCTCTCTCTCTCTCTCCCCTTCCATTCCCCCCTCTCATTCTCTCTTTCTCCATCTCGCCCCTGTACCTCTCTCTCTCTCTCTCCATTTCACCCCTCCCTCACTCTCTCCCTCTCCCCTTCCATCTCGCCCCCTCTTTCACTCTCTCTTTTTTTCTCTCTCCTTCCATCCTCTCTCTCTCTCTCTCTCTCTCTCTCTTACTCTCTCTCTTTTCCTCCTTCCATCTCACCCTCTCTCCCTCTCTCTCTCTTTCTATTTCTCCCTCTCTCTCCATCTCATCCCTCTCTCTCTCTCTCTCTCCTTCCATTCCCCCCTCTCACTCTCTCTTTCTCCATCTCGCCCCTGTACCTCTCTCTCTCTCCCTCCCTCCGCCTCGCCCCCCCCCTCTCCTTCTCTCCCCCTTCCCCTCAATCACGCCCCCCCCCCCCCCCCCTCCTCTCCTCCACGGCACGGCGCACTCAGTCCTCCACACGCCGCCACCAGGGATGCATCGCGGGCGCAGCGCAGCAGAAAAATGGCTCCGACTCCGCGCGTCTTGTGGATCTATGCTTGTCTTTCCCTGCTTTTGCACGTCTTGTCGCCGGCCCAAGCCTTACGGAATTACCCGGACAATGAAGGTAGGTGTCCAGGGGGGTCCGGGGGGGTCCGGGGGAGCCTCGGGAGCGTCCACTTGCCGGTGGACGCCCCCCCCCCATAAAAGTGTGAATGAATCATGCGTCAGGACGCAGGGAAAAGAGCAAAGAGGAGGAGAAAAGTGTTTGTTGCTTTTGCATTTTTGCCAGTAAATTTGCATGCTAGGACGTTTTTGGCCCAAAGTGGAACAACTTCCATCACTTCATGTTCATGAAGACTCTGGAGGATGACGTCTTTCACTCCAGCAGCAATTGCATGACATTTGACACAGGATGATATCAACATGATGATATTAACTTGATATCAATATGATGATATTAACATGATATTAACATAATGATATCAACATGATGATATTAACATGATGATATCAACATGATGATATCAACATGGAAGTTCGCCTCCAATGAGAAAATAGACGTAGTCTTCAACTCATCCTAGCTGCTTCTATGAGGCGGAATGTGCTGGATGGCCGGCCCTAAGGGTGCCAAGATCATCGCCCCACAGTTTGACTTCCTTTTTGAACACTTTTCGAGCAACTTATTAGTGAGGAGAATAATAATAATAATAATAATAATAATGCACTGACATGCAATTTAAAATAGTTAACATGCATAATGCTGGGGAAGTGCTATTTTTCTCTGATGATGTCACGGCATTGTGGAAAATTCATGTTTTGGACTTTACTTTTCAAATTTGTATTGGTTGCATTTTTAAAACTATATTTCAAAAATGTGCGTACACGTGATGTGTGAGCACTGGAATTGCTGAGGTAGAAAAAGGACTCGCGTCAAAGACATCGCTGACGTCATGCACTTCTTGGAACGCCAAACTAGCTTGAGACGGAATAAACAGCACCTCTGCTGGTTGCAGCCCGGTACTGCACTCTGCTGGCTTCCTGTGCTTTCATGCAATTCAGCGTTTTTTATTTATTTATAGGAACTCTTGGAAAAAAGCTACTATAATAAGTCGCTCGCTCCAAGTTGGAAGAAGCAATTGTCGTTGTTTACGGGGAAAATAATCATATTTTGTCACCATGGAAAAGTAATGATGATGTGCTTGTACTGAAGTATTATTCACATTATTATCGTAAGAATAGCATGACGTGATTATTATTATTAGTATTATTATTATTATTATGTACTTTTGCATAAAAATGATTGGCTTTAAAAGGACCAGAGCAGAGGTATATTACACTTATTGTTCCAACATGGAGGTATATCATAAATGTATGTCACCGCCCAGAGGAGTTGGCTCGGGCTCAGGAGGGCATGTAGTTGGCACGATGAGGAGGAGGAGGAGGAGGAGGACGAGGCAGGGAGGAGTATTTAAAGAGGAGGAGACAAAGATGAAATATTCATTGTGGTGAGCGGAGGATGAATGATGATGAAGTGAAATTCCCGTTGACTTTGATAAGTGAGCTGCAGAGCGTGTATGACCAGCCTTGCTCATTGGATATGAACGCTGATCCCTGGCGCCATACCCTGCCATACCCTGCCATACCCTGCTATACCCTGCTGTACCCTTCCATACCCTGCCATACCCTGCTGTACCCTGCCATATGCTGCTGTACCCTGCTGTACCCTTCCATACCCTGCCATACCCTGCTGTACCCTGCCATATGCTGCTGTACCCTGCCATACCCTGCTATACCCTGCTGTACCCTTCCATACCCTGCCATACCCTGCTGTACCCTGCCATACGTTGCTGTACCCTGCCATACCCTGCCATACCCTGCTGTACCCTGCCATAACCTGCCATACCCCGCCATACACAGCCATACTTCACCATGCCCTGCTGTACCCTTCCATACCCTGCCATACCCTGCCATACCCTGCTGTACCCTTCCATACCCTGCCATACCCTGCCATGCCCTGCTGTACCCTTCCATACCCTGCCATACCCTGCCATAACCTGCCATACCCCGCCATACACAGCCATACTTCACCATACCCTGCCATAGCCCGCTATACCATGCCATACCCCGCCATACACAGCCATACACGACCATACCCTGCCATACCCGGCCATACTCTGCCATACTTCACCATAACCCTGCCATACCCGGTTGCGCCTACCGACCTCACAGCAATTTTATTATCCACATGGTGTAGTGATAAGTGTGAGCAGCAGATGGCGGTCAGGAGAGGTGGGACTCTTTGACCACTTCTCCATTCCATCACCATCCAGACGCGACGTTTGGGTTAAAAATCCATTATTGTTGCAGTTTCTTTTCGTTGCATTAAATAAGCATTTATCACTTGCAGCTTTTAAAAAGGCTACATTTGTTCTAAGAAAATCCCCACCACATGCGTTAAATTCAGGGAAATGTGTGCACAAGTGGAATATAAATAAATAAATAACATGATGTGTTTCAAAAAGTCAAATAAAAAAATCCCATCATGACTTTTTTAAGGCGACTTATATTCTGGTGCACTTCATTGTCTGAAAAATAAAATTTTAACAAAGTAAATTAAAAAAGTAAATAACATGATGTGTGTCATAAAGTCTAATAAAAAAAATCATAATATGACCTTTTTAAGGCACTTTATAATCCGGTGCGCCTTATGGTCCGAAAAATGAAATTTTAATGAACTAAATGAAAATAAAAAAATTAAATGGTGTGTCATAAAGTCTAATAAAAATATGTAATATAACCCTTTGAAAGTGCCTTATAATCTGCTGCGCCCTATGGTCCAAAAAATACAATTTTAACAACGTAAATAAAAAAAGAAAATAACATGATGTGTGTCATAAAGTCTAATAAAAAAAATCAAAATATGACCTTTTTAAGGCACTTTATAATCCGGTGCGCCTTATGGTCCGAAAAATGAAATTTTAATGAACTAAATGAAAATAAAAAAATAAAATGGTGTGTCATAAAGTCTAATAAAAATATATAATATAACCCTTTGAAAGGGCCTTATAATCTGCTGCGCCCTATGGTCCAAAAAATAAAATTTTAACAACGTAAATAAAAAAAGAAAATAACATGATGTGTGTCATAAAGTCTAATAAAAAAAATCAAAATATGACCTTTTTAAGGCACTTTATAATCCGGTGCGCCTTATGGTCCGAAAAATGAAATTTTAATGAACTAAATGAAAATAAAAAAATAAAATGGTGTGTCATAAAGTCTAATAAAAATATATAATATAACCCTTTGAAAGGGCCTTATAATCTGCTGCGCCCTATGGTCCAAAAAATAAAATTTTAACAACGTAAATAAAAAAAGAAAATAACATGATGTGTGTCATAAAGTCTAATAAAAAAAATCAAAATATGACCTTTTTAAGGCACTTTATAATCCGGTGCGCCTTATGGTCCGAAAAATGAAATTTTAATGAACTAAATAAAAATGAAATATAAAATGGTGTGTCATAAAGTCTAATAAAAATATATAATATGACCCTTTGAAAGTGCCTTATAATCTGCTGCGCCCTATGGTCCAAAAAATACAATTTTAACAACGTAAATAAAATGGGAAACAACATGATGTGTGTCTTAAAGTCTAATAAAAAAATCATAATATGACCTTTTTAAGGCGCCTTATAGTACGGTGCACCCTATAGTGTGAAGAGTGCAGCAAGTGTGCATCACAGCTGGTGTAGTGTACTCATGTTCAGCTGGTGTAGTGTACTCATGTTGAGCTGGTGTAGTGTACTCATTGTGAGCAGGTGTAGTGTACTCATTGTAAGCAGGTGTAGTGTACTCATGTTGAGCTGGTGTAGTGTACTCATGTTGAGCTGATGTAGTGTACTCATTGTAAGCAGGTGTAGTGTACTCATTGTAAGCAGGTGTAGTGTACTCATGTTGAGCTGGTGTAGTGTACTCATTTTAAGCAGGTGTAGTGTACTCATGTTGGTCTGGTGTAGTGTACTCATGTTCAGCTGGTGTAGTGTACTCATGTTGAGCTGGCGTAGTGTACTCATTGTAAGCAGGTGTAGTGTACTCATTGTAAGCAGGTGTAGTGTACTCATGTTGGTCTGGTGTAGTGTACTCATTGTAAGGAGGTGTAGTGTACTCATGTTGGTCTGGTATAGTGTACTCATGTAGAGCTGGTGTAGTGTACTCATTGTAAGCAGGTGTAGTGTACTCATTGTAAGCAGGTGTAGTGTACTCATGTTGAGCTGGTGTAGTGTACTCATTGTAAGCAGGTGTAGTGTACTCATGTTGGTCTGATGTAGTGTACTCATGTTAAGCTGGTGTAGTGTACTCATTGTAAGCAGGTGTAGTGTACTCATTGTAAGCAGGTGTAGTGTACTCATGTTGAGCTGGTGTAGTGTACTCAAGACAAACACAATAAATCCATGTTTATCTTCCAGAAAGTCTTGACTGTGCGTGTGAGAGCATCTGTGATATTGTCCACTCACATATTTCAGTGGCCACTTCATTCCAGGAAGTCCTGGGCCGATTTAAAAGGCCACAGTTCCCCTCGCAGCCACCAATTAAAGAGCGGCGGCCCCTTGAAATTGTTAGCGGCACTGCTGCTGTGCTGTCAACAAGCTGTGTTTACCACGCCAGCGCAAATTGTTGGCATTTACAAGAAAAGCAGTTGCTGAGTCGGACCAGCGGAACAAAGTGCTCGGGGGAGAGAGGAGGGGTGGGGTGGAGGGGGGGGGGGGGGGGGGGGATTGGAGGGGGGGGGGGGGGATTGGAGGGGGGCGGGGCATGGTTCCAGAATCAGCCTGCAGTGGAAACGCAGCAGGAATGACTTCATTCTCACGTCGCTGAGATGATGGCTTCTTTTATACAATACGAGGAAGGGGGGGGGGGGCATGCACACTTAGAGGGAGCCCCCACACACTCCCTCTAAGTGTGTGTGTTGTTGTATTTCTAGCCTTCTTGAGACATTAAGTATCTTCCACATGAGGAGGTGTGAAGAAGCGATGACATAAATGATGGTCCCAATAATAACATTGCATCTAATTGACAATGTCTCATTTGTGGTGATATCCATGAAAATGAGGGTGGTCCCAAAAAGGAGGGATTTTTCACATTGACTGTGTCTCGCTTTTAGAAGTGCTCCCCCTTCTGGTCAACATATGAAATAAGTGTGTGTAAGAAATTGAAATGCCAACCACTTCGGCCAAAATTAATTGAAAGAAGATATATTTATGTAGAGAATTACTGTAATAACTTGAAGTAAATAATGAAGATTGAAAACCAATTACAAACAAAACAAGAAAATAACTGTAATGTTTTTTGTCTCACAATGTGTCGACTTTTTTATTATAAAAGTGAGAACAATTTCTTATATTCTTTCTATTTCTGTAATATTGCCATATTTTCCGGAAAAATTAATACATTTTTTTGTAAAATTGTTGAATTTTTTGGTAAAATTAGTTTTTAATACAAAATGGCAACATTTGACGTATAAAATTCAGACTTTTATCACAAAAATGCAAATTTTTTTGTTGTTCTTGTAATGTAGCAAATTATTTTGTCTAAAGTTATTAGTGTGTGTGTGTGTGTGTGTGTGCGTGTGTGTGTGCACGTGTGTGTGAGTGTGTGTCTCAGAGTGAGTGGGTGTGTGTGTGTGCATGTTTCTGTGTGTGTGTGTGTGTTTGTGTGTTTGTGCATGTGTGTCTGTGTGAGAGAGAGAGTGTGTGTGTCAGAATGAGTGAGTGTGTGCGTGTGTTTGTGCGTGTGTGTGTGTTTGTGCGTGTGTGTTAAAGAGAGTGAGTGTGTGTCTCAGAGTGAGTGAGTGAGTGAGTGAGTGTGTGTGTGTGCATGTGCGTGTTTGTGTGTGTGTGTGTGTTTGTGTGTGTGTGTGTGTGTGTGTGAGAGAGAGTGTGTCTCAGAGTGAGTGAGTGAGTGAGTGTGTGCGTGTGCATGTGCGTGTTTCTGTGTGTGTGTGTGCGTGCGTGCGTGTGTGTGTGCGTGCGTGTGTGTGTGTGCGTGTGTGTGTGTGTGTGAGGGCGTAGGAAAAATAGAAAGTCCTTTTGATTAGTGACCAGTAAAGTTAAGTTAAATTAAAGGCGTGTTCTGTCCGAGGTTCACTCATGTATACATACATATGTACTCATATATACATATATGTACATGTATACATATATACATGTACATATATGTATGTATGAGTACATATATACATTGGGGCAAAAAAGTATTTAGTCAGCCAGCGATTGTGCAAGTTCTCCCACTTCAAATGATGACAGAGGTCTGTCATTTTCATCCTAGGTACACTTCAACTGTGAGAGACAGAATGTGGGAATTTTAAAGAATGTATTTGTAAATTATGGTGGTGGAAAATAAGTATTGTGTATATGTATGTATGTGTATATATGTGTGTATTTATATCTGTATGTATGTGTATTTATCTGTGTTTGTATATGCAATGCCTGTGTACATATATATATATATATATATATATATATATATATATATATATATATATATATATATACATATATATATATATATATATATATATATATATAAATATATATATATATATATGTGCATGTATGTGTGTTTGTATAAGTAATACTTGTGTATTCGTATGTGTGTGTATATATATGTGTGTGTATATATATATATATATATATATATGTAGGTGTGGGAAAAATCACAAGACTACTTCATCTCTACAGAACTGTTTCATGAGGGGTTCCCTCAATCATCAGGAGAAAATCTCCTGATGATTGAGGGAACCCCTCATGAAACAGAGATGAAGTAGTCTTGTGATTTTTTCCCACACCTACATATTGCGCTCTACCACGGTATCGAGCACTATTCTCTGGATAATCCAATCAAGACATATATATATATATATATATATATATATATATATATATATATATATATATATATATATATAAATATATATATATATATATATATATATATATATATATATATGTGTATGTATGTTGTGTGTACATTTGTAATGAATGTATGTTTTTTGTTAGTTTTAGTAATTGTATTATTAGATTGTGTTGCAGGCTACAAATGTCACCCCAAGCTGCACTTTGGCCCCCCTGGTCTACACTGGTCTATGTTAGTGTTCCTAGTACCTAGTCCATACTACTATGATTACATGGATATTTTTTTATAGGTCGTATAGTACCGGGTGAAAGGTTAATTGGCCCGAATGTCGATTTGGTTGTTTGAACGCTTTATGGAGGTCAAGTGTCAGCGTTTTAAGAGGCTGGGTCATCATCTTCTAATGAAGCTGCAAATAAGTTGGACTAAAGAGAGATGAAGATGATCAGCAAGCAAGTGTTCAAACACTCAGGAGACCTCAGCCTCCATCCACACTTCTTGTGGCTTACCTTGCTAACACACACACACTTTTACACTCCATGTGGCTTACCATGCTAACACACACACACTTTTACACTCCTTGTGGCTTACCATGCTAACACACACTTTTACACTCCATGTGGCTTACCTTGCTAACACACACTTTTACACACCATGTGGCTTACCTTGCTAACACACACTTTTACACACCATGTGGCTTACCTTGCTAACTCACACACACTTTTACACTCCATGTGGCTTACCTTGCTAACACACACTTTTACACTCCATGTGGCTTACCTTGCTAACACACACTTTTACACACCATGTGGCTTACCTTGCTAACACACACTTTTACACACCATGTGGCTTACCATGCTAACTCACACACACTTTTACACTCCATGTGGCTTACCTTGCTAACACACACTTTTACACTCCATGTGGCTTACCTTGCTAACACACACTTTTACACTCCATGTGGCTTACCTTGCTAACACACACTTTTACACACCATGTGGCTTACCTTGCTAACACACACTTTTACACACCATGTGGCTTACCATGCTAACACACACACACTTTTACACTCCATGTGGCTTACCATGCAAACACACACACACTTTTACACTCCATGTGGCTTACCATACTAACACACACTTTTACACTCCATGTGGCTTACCTTG
>NC_084624.1:48374425-48439425 GCF_033978795.1 Nerophis ophidion
CAGGTGTGAGGCTCAGAACAAGGACGTGACATGACAGGTGAAAACTAATGAGTAGCTATTGTAACAAAACAAACCAGGAAGTGAAAAGACTGAACTAAAATGTCCAAAAAACTAAACATAACCTGACCAAAACATAAACTTACAGGCGTGACACCGTCTTGTTTTGTCATACATTGCTGCCTTTGCACCTGTCTTTTGATTGGTTGATTGATTGAAACATGTATTAGTAGATTGCACAGTACAGTACATATTCCGTACAATTGACCACTAAATGGAAACACACTGTGGACGACTTTCCCTGTCGCCGCTCAGGTTCCCTGGACCACCCAGGAAGGACATGCTTTTGAGCAGGTTTGACTCTTACACTTTCCAATAAAAGCAGTCTTTTGCGCCGTCGTCGCTCCCACTGCTCGCTCTTCGGTCTGCTCATTAGTCGGCCGCGTCGTCGACTCTCGTGCGCTGTTCTCTCTCACTTTTGTTCCTCATCCGCTCCTGCAGGCTCTCCAACTCCTTCTCCCCCCGTCTATCCTCCTCCTCCCCTTTATACAGTGTGAGGAGATATATTGATTGTGTCCAGGTGCGCAACCCACGCTCCCGCCCCGCCTCTCTGCTCTACCGCATTCTCCGCCTCCTTGCTGTCAGACCGTCGGCTCCGCCTCTCCACACACCCCAATTAAGTTTTTCAACTTCTTTAAGTCAGGGTCCACGTTCATCAATCCATGGTATTGTTTGCTTTTGAATGCACGTTAAATCAACAACGACAAAAAAAAATCCCGACTTTGGAGCAATGTTCACGGACTCTAGCATTTGGCTAGCAATTGGACACAATGGTTTATGTCCTTACTTGTTCACACCTCCTCATATGGAAGCTGCTTTTCCTTCTTCATGTCTCAAGAAGGGCAGCAATACAAGAAGACACACACACACACACACACACACACACACTGTCGCTGTGCTGTATTTATAACCTCATCTATCAGCTCCACGCTGCAATAACTGACGTTGTTCTACGGACCGAGACCACCAAAGTGCCCCCCGGCTATACATTAGGGTGGACGGATAGTGCGTGGGGGTGCACCTGCATGCACGTGCGGGTGTGCACCACCAGGTCCTCTGGGGGGGGGGTGCATGACTAAGAGCTCCACTAAGAGCAGAAGGGAAAACAATCGGAGATCAAACAAAAGCAGAGCAAATATAAAAGGAAAAAAAAACATCTTGTGCTTTTATTTGTTTGTTTTTTTCCTTCTCTCCTCTGATGATGACAACAGAGATGTGGTGCGTTCAAGGTCACGGCACAAAGACGGGTTTCTCAGTGAGGTATGACTCTGTCGTTAACTACAAGCCAGCATTATAGATCCAAGCAATTAAAGCCCAGCACACCTTTGACCCTGCGGTATACCACCCTCACCATCTTCTGTGTGTGTGTGTGTGTGTGTGTGTGTGTGTGTGTGTCAGGAGAGGGCATGTTTAACATATGCTTGCCTCTGCAATAAGTGCCGATGTTAACCTTACAAAGCAGCAGCGCCACACCTGGCTTCCACCACTCCGCTTGCACACCCTCGGGCCAAAGCAGTGTGGAGTCGGCAGTCCAATCTGCTTTTTGCCACCGCCGATAAGTTCCTGTTTGAGATGTTTATTCCAGTGCTGCTATTAAAGATCTGCTACTGTAGAGTTGTGTCCTAAGTCTATAAGAAGTGTGTGGATGTAGGATATTTGGAGACGTCAAACAGCCTTAAAAAAGCTGATCTAAGTCACTTAAAGGGGAACATTATCACAATTTCAAAAGGGTTAAAAACAATAAAAATCAGTTCCTAGTGGCTTGTTGTATTTTTGAAGGTTTTATTTTTATTTTACCGGTCTCCGAATATCCCTTAAAAAAGCTTTAAAGTGCTTGATTTTCGCTATTTGCGATGGCACTATCCATTTCCCTGTGACGTCACACAGTGCTGCCAATGTAAACAAACAATGGGAACACCACAGCAAGATATAGCGTCATTAACTCGGATTCAAACTTGGATTTCAGCGACTTAAGCGATTCAACAGATTACGCATGTATTGAAACAGATGGTTGGAGTATGAAAATATTGAAGAAGAAACTGAAGCTATTGAGCGAAGAGCTATTGACGCTATTCATAGCCATAGCATGGCCGAATAGCTGCGTTAGCATCGCCGGTAAAATGTGCGGACCAAACGATCAGGACTTTCGCATCTTTTGACACTGGAGCAACTTAAATCCGTCGATTGGTAAGTGTTTGTTTCGCATTAAATGTGGGTGGAAGGAAACGTAATATAGTTGCAAATGCATCTACAGGTTATCCATACATCTCTGTGCCATGTCTGCTTTAGCACCGCCGGTAAATAGCATGTTAGCATCGATTAGCGTAGCATGTTAGCATCGATTAGCTGGCAGTCAACATCAACAAAACTCACCTTTGTGATTTAGTTGACTATCGTTGCAAATGCATCTGCAGGTTATCCATACATCTCTGTGCCATGTCTGTCTTAGCATCGCCGGTCAAATGTGGAGACACTCTGGTACATTCAATGGGGGTCTGGCGGCAGATTTCTTGCCAGTGGTGCAACTTGAATCCCTCCCTGTTAGTGTTGTTACACCCTTCGACAACACACCCACGAGGCATGATGTCTCCAAGGTTCCAAAAAATAGTCGGAAAAACGTAAAATAACAGAGCTGAGACCCGGTGTTTGTAATGTGTTGAAAATGAAAATGGCGGGTGTGTTACCTCGGTGACGTCACATTCTGACGTCATCGTCACCAGAGCAATAAACAGAAAGGCGTTTAATTCGCCAAAATTCACCCATTTAGAGTTTGGAAATCGGTTAAAAAAATAGATGGTCTTTTTTCTGCACCATCAAGGTATATATTGACACTTGCATAGGTCTGCTGATAATGTTCCCCTTTACCGACACACATCATCGTCATCTGTTTTTATTTATTTGACTTTATGACACACATCTTGTTATCTTCTTTTTTAATTTACTTGGTCAAAATTTAATAATAAAGAGTTAAATTACTCCCCACATTTATTAGATTAATGAAAATGTGTGCAAAACTGGAACATAAGCGCCTGATAATAAAAAAGCTGGTCGGACCTTTCAACGAAAAATCAATTATTGATGCATTTTTAATTCATTTTTACATTTCTTTGTTTTTTTCGTTTCACTAAAAAGGCAAAAAAACAATAATTGGTAATAAAAACAGTTAAATGAATTCCCACATTTATTAGATTAATGAAAATGTGCAAAACTGGAACAAAAGTAGCCTAAAATCAGCTCTCTCGCTGTGTTGAGCTAACTTTTACAAATGTCTGCATTACATTATTTACAATAAATATATCCATTATTGACGTTTACTAATCAATTCTATAATCGTCCAATTCCGACTTGCAATGCATCTAAAAATAGATTATCTAGTGGTCAACTGAGTGCAATGCAGCTTGCAAATGTCGCTCACCTCGAGGCCCACAGCGAGTCTGTGGAACCTTCAGCAGACCTCGGAACCTGAATTGGGGTGTAAAGCTGGACCAGACCATGCAAAGATCTAAAGGCAGAACCAGAATTTTTGTCAGGCTTGCCCCTGACAGTTTGTCTATGTTTTAGTTTTTTCCTCTGCATTTGTCTGTTTCCTGTGTTTAGTATTTCCTGTCTAGTGTTCTTATTTTGTCTTGTTCCCTGTGTGCTGTGTTCCCCTTCAGCTGCGGCTGATTGGCATCTGGCCACACCTCTTGCCAATCAGCCGGCTCCTATTTGTACCTCCTCTGTCTTGTGTCAGTTCCTGGATCATTGTATTGTCTTGTCGTTGCCACATGTCACTCTTGTCGTGCTACCTGTCGTTTTGTCACAGCTACTACCTGTCGTGCTACATTTTCTCCTGGTAGTCGTAGCGGTGAGCTGTTTCTGTTAGCATTAGCTATTTCCAGTTTTTCTGTTTGTTTTCCACTGGCTTCCATGCTAAAGTTCCTTTTTGTTTTTCTAGCTCCCAGTGCTAGCTCCCTTAGTTTGTTATTCCGCCCACGTGCATGCTTTTTGTTTGTTCTTGTTCTATTATTTATATTAAATCATGTCTTCATATTCTATGCCTGCCTCTGTCTATGCATCTTGGGGTTCGTCAACAACAAATACCCCTGACAATTTTACAGCAAGAAAACAGAATTCAGTCACAAAAAAAACCCAGAATCGTACCTTTTTCCCTCTAAGTGGAACAAATGACTGAGGGTTTTTTTTTTCTCTCATATTTTGGTGGTCATAAACAGGCTGGAGGGGCACAGTCGCATCATTAAAAGTTATTTTAGCATGAATAAATAATGAAGGATGTCGCAGTCCTGGCTTTTCTTGGACTGAGGAACACAACTAGAAAAGCAAGGGGAGACAAAGATCGCAGAAATGAAGAAAAGGTGGCACACACACAGAGAGAGAGAGAGAGAGAGAGAGAGAGAGAGAGAGAGAGAGAGAGAGAGAGAGAGAGAGAGAGAGAGAGAGAGAGGGTCCTGGGGGCACACGCCCGGATCTTACATCACTTCACCCCCAGGCTGCTCACTCACACACACGCACACACACGCACACACACACACACACACGCACACACACACAAACACACACACACACACACACACACACACACACACACACACACACACACACACACACACACACACACACACACACACACACACACACACACACACATTTGTGTACTTCGTACCTTCTGGGGACCTGTAAAAAATGCTTCCCTCTTTAGGACCACCCTTTCCAGATATGTGCAGAAGTGTATTTGCAGCATGAATAATATAAACATACTATGCAAATATTTAAAAAAAACTTGTTGTGAAAAATTTGTGGGGATTTCACAAGAAAAACGTCAAAATTTCACAAGAAAAAGTTAGAATTGTGGCATTTTTATAATAAAAGTCGTCATTATACTCGATGCAAGTCACAATTTTACTAGAAAAACTGAACATTTGTGCGATAATTATGATAACCGTTGAAATTTTTATCTCACTGACAGTCGCAATTTTACAAGAAAAGCTTCAAACGTAGGCAATTTTATGAGGAGGGTCCTCATTTTACTCGTCAAAACTCACAATTTTTTCTCTGCCAATTCTATAATAATAATCGTAATTTCACTGGGAAAAATTGTGACAAAAGTAATCATTTTATTTTAAAAAAAATTCACTGTTTTACAAGGACAACAACAACAAAAATTGGCAACACTGTGATAAAAGTCGGAATTTTATATGACACATGTCACCATTTTGCATGAAAAAGTAATAATTTTACAAGAAAATATTGCAATATTACAGAAACAGAAAGAATATAAGAAAATGTTCCCAATTTTATGAGAAAAAAGTCGACACATTGTGAGAAGAAGACTGCTTTTGTCATAATCTGTGGTCTGGATCATGTTCTGTTTGTTTTGGACTCCATTAGTTCCTATTTTTTGTGCACCTTTGTTTGTTTTATTTACCATGTTTACTTATTACAAACCCCGTTTCCATATGAGTTTGGAAATTGTGTTAGATGTAAATATAAACAGAATACAATGATTTGCAAATCCTTTTCAAGCCATATTCAGTTGAATATGCTACAAAGACAACATATTTGATGTTCAAACTCATAAACTTTATTTTTTAACCATTTTCTGTCACTAAATACAGTTGGTCGCTACATCTGTAAGTGCAAGTTAAAGCTCTACTATGCAAAGCGAAAGCCAATTATCAACAACATCCAGAAACGCCGCCAGCTTCTCTGGGCCCGAGATCATCTAAGATGGACTGATGCAAAGTGGAAAAGTGTTCTGTGGTCTGACGAGTCCACATTCTAAATTGTTTTTGGAAATATTCGACATTGTGTCATCTGGACCAAAGGTGAAGCGAACCATCCAGACTGTTATCCACGCAAAGTCCAAATGCCAGCATGTGTGATGGTATGTGGGTGCATTAGTGCCCAAGGCATGGGTAACTTACACATCTGTGAAGGCACCATTAATGCTGAAAGGTACATACTGCTTTTGGAACAACATATGCTGCCATCTAAGTGCCGTCTTTTTCATGGACGCCCCTGCTTATTTCAGCAAGACAATGCCAAGCCATATTCAGCACGTGTTGCAACAGCGTGGATTCATAAAATAAGATTGCGGGTACTTTCCTGGCCCGCCTGCAGTCCAGACCTGTCTCCCATGGAAAATGTGTGGCGCATTATGAAGCGTAAAATAGGACAGCGGAGACTGTTGAAGGACTGAAGCTCTACATAAAACAAGAATGGGAAAGAATTCCACTTTCAAAGCTTCAACAATTAGTTTCCTCAGTTCCCAAACGTTTATTGAGTGTTGTTAAAAGAAAGGTGATGTAACACAGTGGTGAACATGCCCTTTCCCAACTACTTTGGCACGTGTTGCAGCCATGAAATTCTAAGTTAATTATTAGTTACAATAAAATGAGTTTGAACATGAAATATGTTGTCTTTGTAGCATATTCAACTGAATATGGGTTGAAAAGGATTTGCAAATCATTGTATTCTGTTTATATTTACATCGAACACCATTTCCCAACTTATATAGAAACGGGGTTTGTAAATGAAAAAGTAGTACTTTTATGAGAAAATATTGCAATATTACAGAAACAGAAAGAATCTGAGAAAATGTTCCCAATTTTACGAGAAAAAAAGTCGACACATTGTGAGAAGAAGACTGCTTTTGTCATGATCTGTGGTCTGGATCATGTTGTTAGTTTTGGACTCCATTAGTTCCTGTTTTTTGTGCACCCTTATTTGTTTTAGTTACCATGGTTACTTATTATTTCCACCTGCCTCTGATTAGTGTCCCCCCGCTGACCTGCTGCCCAAGCACTAATCACAGGTATTATTTAAGCCTGCCTTGCCCTCCAGTCAGGGCTGGAGTGTTGTTTGCTGTATTCTGTGGACTGCCTGCTTTTTGAGCGCTGTGAGCTATTCCCTGGATCCCGACAGCTTTAAGTTCATTTATTTTTTTGGAATGTTTTTTTGGCAATTGGTTTTTAATCTTGTTTATTTACTTGAAGTTCTTACAGTATGTGAGCCTGCCACACAGGAGACACCAATTGTGTGCTGGATGTTTTTTTTTGGTTGGTTTCCTGAAGATAAAGGTAGAAATAGAATAGCAGGTTCGTGACGCCTGCATTTGTCAGTAGAAAAGGCTCAGTTGTTTCTTTTTCCATTACGGTTGTGTGTTGTCGTGTAGGTTGTTATCTACAGCCGGCCAGCAGTGGCTTAGAACTGTGTCTTTTTTTGTTGTTGCATCCAGAAATACAAATATTACTGTCAACTTTGCAAAGGTTTGGCAAAAAACGAGGTCAATTGAGTGAAAAAAACCTGCATGAATGCAACTAACCGGTGGTTTTTCGGACTATAAGGCGCACCAATGTTAAACATATATATATATATATATATATATATATATATATATATATATATATATATATATATATATATATATATATATATATATATATATATATAATATATATATATATATATATATATATATATGCATATATAATCAACAGTGCGTATTGCTGGTTTAACGAGCAGAGGAGCGTGTTCGGCAGTGCGCACACACAGAGTACTTACAAGCAGACACAGTGTGTAGACAGAAAAGGGAGAACTGACAAATTTTGGTGTAAAAAGTAAAGATATAGGTTAAGTTATAACACTAAAACACCCTCAGGAAGAGGGTGTTTTAGTTAGCTGCTAGCTAGCTAGCAGCTAACATCCATGGTAACAAATAAAATAAGTTTCTTACAAGTAGCATTATCACTGGAGGACAAGGAATAGCTAAACATGCTTCACTACACACTGTAGGATACAATAGCTCACCGGTGTCACAATGTAAACAAATGCTATGGGTGGATCTACACCTGACATCCACTGTAGTGATACCAAGGACAATAGCATATTTAGTTGATACTACTATGATTACTTTGTTACAATTTTTTTTGTCCTTTTTAAAAGAAAATTCATATTATGTTTATAAAGTCAGTAAATACTTTGAATATGACCAATGTATGATCCTGTAACTACTTGGTATCGCATCGATACCTAAATGTGTGGTATTATATCATCCAAAACTAATGTACAGTATCAAAGAAGAGAAGAAAAAGTGATTAGTACATTTTAACAGAAGTGTAGATTGAACATGTCAAAACAGAAAACAAGGCGACACCTACCCTTTACATCAGTATTTTTTAACCATATTATTATTGCTTCATTAGGTATCATATTTTATTGTATGATCCTGTAACTACTTGGTATCGGATCCAAAGCTAAATGTGTGGTATCATCCAAAACTAATGTAAAATATCAAAGAAGAGAAGAGTAAGTGATTATTACATTTGAACAGAAGTGTAGATAGAACATGTTAAAACAGAAAATAAGCAGATATTAACAGTAAATGAACAAGTCGATTTTTACAGTTTGTCCCTCATAATGTGTATAAAATAATAGGTGTATAAATGAGACAATATGTTAGTGCAGACTAATTAGGAGTCTTTGTTTGTTTACTTACTACTAAAAGACAAGTTGTCTAGTATGTTCAACATTTTATTGAAGGACTAAATGACAATAATAAACATATGTTTCATCTACCCAATTTCTTACACACACACTTGTTATTTCATATCTTGACCAGAGGGGGAGCACTTTTAAAAGCGATTGTTTTTTTACTTACTACTAAAAGACAAGTTGTCTAGTATGTTCTACATTTTATTGAAGGACTAAATGACAATAATAAACATATGTTTCATCTACCCAATTTCTTACACACACACTTGTTATTTCGTATGTTGACCAGAGGGGGAGCACTTTTAAAAGCGATTGTTTGTTTACTTACTACTAAAAGACAAGTTGTCTAGTATGTTCTACATTTTATTGAAGGACTAAATGACAATAATAAACATATGTTTCATCTACCCAATTTCTTACACACACACTTGTTATTTCGTATGTTGACCAGAGGGGGAGCACTTTTAAAAGCGATTGTTTGTTTACTTACTACTAATAGACAAGTTGTCTAGTATGTTCAACATTTTATTGAAGGACTAAATGACAATAATAAACATATGTTTCATCTACACTAACATGTTTTGTTACAATTTGTGGTCCCCTTTATTTAGAAATTAATTGTGGTACCGGTACCAAAGTATTGGCAAGGGGACCACCCTAGTCCATAGAACCGACATGTGTGTGTCAGCTGCCAGTGGTCTAATGTGGCCCCCCTGTTGTGGGGCAGCCGTGGGAGTCCACAGGGGACCACACCTCCTCGCTCATCAGGAGAAATGTCCGGGAAGGTCGAGAAGAGACTCGAGTGTGACGACTTCAGAGGAAGGTGCACACGCCGCCAAGTTGGCCGACTGATTGGTTTCATGGTCTTGTTGGAGTCTTCTTTTTAATCTCATGGCGCCTGCGTCGCCTGACCATGGCGGCCACTCGTGTCTACAAGCTGGGAGTCCTCTTGACACTTTGTACTGCACCTTGTGTGTAAGTGCAAGCATGTGTGTATGTGTGTAAGTGCAAGCATGTGTGTGTGTGTGTAAGTGCGAGCATGTGTGTGTGAGCTGCTCTTTGCCCCTGATGAGTTGTCGCCCCTGCTTATTAAAAAAGAAACAAGTGTGTGGGTCTGACTGGGTGTCACAGTTCAACACTGCAAGCATTCAACCAGCACACACACACACACACACACACACACACACACACACACACACTTGAGCTTCTTGAAGCGACAAACTAGGGCAGCGCTCTTGTCATAGTCCGTCAGAACGGAGACTTCTTTTGCCTCGCTTTCGTGTTGTCGATGTAGAAGACAGTGTTCCCTCGTTACGTTCTGGGGGGGGGGTCGCCGTATTTCCTGGAATTGCCACCAGGGCGCTAATTATTTTAAAACCTTTTCTCACTCCGGCACTTACCAAAGGCATGCGGTAAATTTAGGCCTGCACTTATAAATTTGAGTGTGATGTAAGGATACCATCATGAAAAGCACATTTGATATAAAAAAACGTTATTAGGGTCTTACCTTTACTTATAAATGAAGTCCATGTGCAGCTCCTTCTGATCAAAAGCATCGATAACTTGTTTATAGAAGTCTTCCTTATCTTTCTTCACTTTTAAAAGTCTCGATGGAGATCTTCCTTTATTACCTCCTGCTCCCATTGAAAGTCCAGTTTAGAAAAGTGTTTTATTTTAGATATGTAATCCTCCATGTTAAAAGTGCAAGCGAGAGGAAAAAATAAACGATCGCTGCTTGTTGTCACTTCTTCTGCAGCCGAGTAGTCGCAAGAAGGATCACTAGCGCCCTCTACCACCAGGAGGCGGGAGTCATTTAATGACTCATATTTGACACACGCAGCTACGGTATGTTAATAAAACATAGCTGCTTACTGTTCTTTTTAGCATATTCAATAGCTTGGACCTTAAATCCTACTGAATAGCTCTTAATCTTCTTCCCTTTATGCGATTTCAAATGATTGAAATCAGCCTCCTCCATTTTGAAAATGATGACAGGTGAAGTGTCACTCGTGACGTGACGAGTTTGACCCTGTGGAAATTCTAGACATGCGGTAATAAAAATAATATTTTGCGAAACGAATTTTGACCCGGCGGTAATTTTAGGCAGGCGCATACTAAATACCCGGCGGCAATTCAAGGAAATACGGTACGTTCGAAAAAATATCCGTTTTAAGAACAAAAATGTCTACTAGTCTTGTCCTGATTCCGATACTTGTCTATGGCGTACTGTAAATGTCTCCCGTTTCCGGATCCATCTTCTATCCTACTTCTACGTCTGCCAAGCGATCGTTCTCTGTTAATTTGTAGTTTACATAACAGTGGCTTGTTTTTGATTGCGATGATTGAGATGATAGTAGTCAGCCGCGTATTCCAAAATGAGAATGAACTCATCATTTTGAGGCAATCTGCATGACAATGTTGGGGCGCCTGCATGAACGGACCTAATCCCACACTGGACGAGGACAACTTTCCGCTCCGCCGCTCCCAGTCTGTGGAACGCTCTCCCTGACCACCTGAGGGCACCACAGACTGTGGATACTTTTAAAAAAGGCTTAAAAACCCTTCTTTTTAAAAATAAACTTTTTTTTTTTTTTAGATATATGTGTGCTAGTTCTAGCTGTGAGGCTACTACTATTTATTTACTTGTTGGGGGCAGCTATTTGTGGCTTTAGTGTTGTTGTCTTAGTTTGTTTTAAATGCACTGTAGCACTTTGAGGTGGTTTGCTCAATGTAAAATGCTTTTTACAAATAAAATCTATTATTATTATTGTTATCATTATACACAAAACCATAGACTGGTACAGAAGTACCTCCAATCCAGAGACCATTTCCTCACTCAGACTAAGTGAAGTGGATTATATTTATATAGCGCTTTTCTCGAGTGACTCAAAGCGCTTTTACGTAGTGAAACCCAATATCTAAGTTCCATTTAAAGCAGTGTGGGTGGCACTGGGAGCAGGTGGGTAAAGTGTCTTGCCCAAGGACACAACGGCAGTGACTAGGATGGCGGAAGCGGGAATTGAACCTGCAACCCTCAAGTTGCTGGCGCGGCCACTCTACCAACCGAGCTATGCCGCCTTAGACTTCCTCTTTATTCTCTTTCCAATTTGAATTTTACAATTCAGATAAGATCAGATTTTGGTTGCATTAGCTGGTTTTAGTGCAGGATTTGATACATAAATAAATAGATTACTGTACAGATAAAAATATCGCACATTTGCATATGCATCCACGTTTATGGATGTATGTTATATTGTCTTGATATTCCAGACGTTTTGGGGGGAATTGAGGGGATTATTACCATGCGTTCAAGAGTCCTGTGGCCCGAGGGAAGAAGCTGTTATAGACCCTGGAGGTTCTGCTATGGAACCTCTTTCTAGAGTCCAGCAGTGATATCAGTCCTTGGTGGGACTGGAAGGAGTCTCTTCAGATTTCCTGAGCCGTGGTCAGGCAGCGGATTTTTGCCATCTCCTGGATAGGAGGCATTTTTAACAAGTCTGCTTTCGGCTTCCACGAGTGCACCAGAAGCTGACTTATTTCCCAGCAAGACTGGAGCTCGGTCTGAACAAACTGCAGAAACCACATCGCACCAAAGATTGTTGTCTCCGAAGAAGTCCTCCACTAGTTTCTTCACATTGCCTCGTCTTTGCATGAATTCTGCAATCCGGCTTAAGTTGGGAAGGTCTGTGGTCTTCGTCGAGTTGGAGGCGACTGGAGCCAAGATGTCTTTGCTGATTTCATCTTATCTCACGCTGATGGTGTCCTTTGAAGGAGGACTTTGGGACAACCTATCTTTGGCAGCCTGTCCCAGCTGCTTTTATGAGGTGTGGGGTTTTCTCTGCTTTGCCGTCAGGTAAGAAACTGAAAGTGATCCGAGCCGCTTCAGTTTGCCTTGATTCAAGCAAGCTGTGACTGAACGACCACTTTGACAACCCTGATCCAACAATGCAATGTGAAGTACGAATGGTAAAACACTAAATATTAATTTAAGAAGACGTGAACGTTGGACCTGTACCTTGTTGACTCCCAATCAAGATCTGTCACTCTCTGCAGTTGAGTAAATAAAGCTCTCAGGCCACCAAAGGAGGAACTTTCCTGAGACGGTCATTGTGTGGACTTTGCTACACTATATTGACAAAAGTATTTGGCCCCCTGTCTTTACTCACATTCGAACTTAAAGTACCATACCATGGAATTGTCCAAAAATGTTTTGGTATCCTGGAGCATTCAAAGTTCCTTTCACCGCAACTAACTCCTGAAAAACCAACCCCACAACATAATTCCTCCTCCACCAAATGTCCACACTCGGCACAATGCAGCCCCAAATGTAGCGTTCTCCTGGCAACATCCAAACCCAGACTCAGTCCAGAAAACGAGGGCGGTATAGCTCGGTTGGTAGAGTGGCCGTGCCAGCGACTTCAGGGTTCCAGGTTCGATCCCCGCTCCTGCCATCCTAGTCACTGCTGTTGTGTCCTTGGGGAAGACACTTTACACACCTGCTCCCAGTGTCACCCGCACTGGTTTAAAAATCTAACTTAGATATTTAGTTTCACAATGTAAAGCGCGTTGAGTCACTTGAGAAAAGCGCTATATAAATATTGTTCACACAATCCAATCCAATCCACTTTATTGTAGAGCACATTTAAACAACATAAATGTTTCCAAAGTGCTGCACAACAATATAAAAAAAATATTTGAATATTCTCCTTAGCTCCACCAATGACTGAATAAAAATAAATATAAAAACAATATAAAAATAAATATGATTAAAACTATTTTAAAGGGTATAACCAATTAAAACAATAAATGAAGGCATCTCTACTGCTCTAGAGTCCAGTGTTGATGTCCTTTACACCACTGCATCCCACGCTTTGCAATGGACTTGGTGATGTATGGCTTAGATTCAGCCGCCCGGCCATGGAAACCCCTTCCATGAAGCTCTCTGCGTACTGTAGGTGGGCTAATTGGAAGGTCACATGAACCGACTATGCAGAAAGTCTTTGCACAGTGCGCTGACCCCTCCCTGTCAGTTTACATGGCCTACCACTTGGTTGCTGTTGTTCCCAAACTCTTCACTTTTCTTATTATAAAGTTGATGTTACAGTCGCTTGCTGCCGTCGCTCGGGTTCAATGGACCACCCAGGAAGGACATTGCTTTTGAGCCGGTTTGACTTCTTAATATTTCAATAAAGCTTTCGTGTCAGGACCGATCGCTTTTCAGCCGCTCCTTTCCACTGCTCGCTCACGGTCTGCTCTTTCAGCCGCCGTCGTTGTCGTCCTCGTCTACGGCTCGCTCTATGTTCTTCACTCGCTGCTGCCGACTCTCCTCCTGCCCCGATCTCTCCTCCTTCTTCCCTTCTATACAGCGTGAGGAAATGAGCCCCTCCGCTCCGCCGCATTCTCCGCCTCCTTGCCGCCATCTTGGTCAGGGCACCAGCGTGTCCTGCCCCGCCGTCGGACCGTCGGCTCCGCCTCTCCACAGTTGACTTTGGAATATATAGGAGCGAGGAAATTTCAGGACTGGATTTGTTCTTATAAAAGTTCCACGCTGGAAATCACTGAAAGCGGCCCATTCTTTCACAAATGTTTGTAGAAACAGTCTTCATGCCTCAGTGCTTGATTTGATACACCGGGCCATGTGATTAGGACACCTGGTTCTCATCATTTGGATGGGTGGCCAAGTACTTTTGTCAACGTCGTGCAGCTCGCGTGAGGACGAGCGTTTCCAAAGTCACAACACGCCGCCATTAAAGTGACAGGAGCAGGGATGACAGCGCCCGCAGGAAGAGACAACGGGAGGGAAGTAGGAGCGCAGAACCTCTGGCGGCTCGCGGGCGAGTGCAGCGGACTGATGAAAAGACGAGGGGAGCGCGGCCGCAACATTCCTGAAGTTCAGAGCGCCAGCGTTTTCGCTCCTTCGCACTGTTTGTCTGTTTGTTGCCGTGGCAACCGCCTCCAAGCCCTCCCGTTACCATGGAAATAGTGCAGTTTCCTCAACAACACAGTGGGACCTCAATTTATGAGCACAACTCAAAATATGTGTATCTTAAATCAAGTGTGATTGTAATCGAAATCCTTTTAATTAGGACTTGGTACAATTTTAACAAGTGACATGTCTTTTAAAAAGAAAAATAAACTTAAAGATGAATCCAACATTGTATTGTTTTTTATGCAACATTGGAGTTACTGTTTACTCAAAACTTAAACAATAATTAAAGCTGGACGGGACCGGCTTTTGCTGGTGTTTCCTGCCATCACCCAGTCAACATATCTTTACCTGCACATTACCTACCTTCTCTGTATCCTGATGTCAAACTGGTGCCTCCTTCTTTCACCCAGACAACATATCTTTACCCGCACATTACCTATTTCTCTGCATTGTGTGGTCACGCTGGTGCTTCCTGCTTTTAAGCGGCCATCTTGAGACGGCAGCAGCGCAGCAGGTTCTTTGAAGGCTTGCAAAATCAAAACCTGAGCAGTTAGAAAAACTCTTTGCACAACTTTTAATCAGAAGGGTTCAATCTCTTTCCTGTGCAAGTTTGAAGCCGACACGACAAACGCGCTCAAAAAGGTGACGGGTTCTTACAAAACTTTTGTTTTGAAGGGGTAATTGCCAACTTCCTGTTGAATTTTGCTTAAGGATGTCAACAAATGAAATGTAGTTCTAAGTGAGACCTACATAGAGGTTTTTGTTTTATGTCTCTACGACATTCTTACCAGAAGTTACAAGCAGTTTTGTCTGAGTTTTCTTCCCAAGAGCAATTTTGTCTGTGTTTTATTCCTAAGGGGTACTAGAGTTGAGTTTTGGGGTTTGTTTTTTTATTAGATCGGAATTTTCCCCAGTCCTGATGTGTGTGTCCAGTTTGGTGAGTTTTTGAAGCATTTTAAGGGGGTCAAATTACAGCTCAAAGAGGCAAAAATGACATATTTTAGGAAACTTTTGTTTTGAAGGGGTGTTTGCCAACTTCCTGTTGATTTTCGCTGAAGGATGTCGATTAATGAAATCTAGGTTTAAGTGAGACCTACATAGAGGTTTTTGTTTCATGTCTCCGCGGCATTCTTACCGGAAGTTACAAGCCGTTTTGTCCATGTTTTTTTCCCAAGAGCAATTTTGTCTGTGTTTTATTCCTAGGGGGCGCTAGAGCACAATTTTAAGTTTTAGGGTTTTTTTTTTGTTTTTTTTTATTAGATTGCAATTTTTGCCAGTCCTGGTGTGTGTGTCCAGTTTGGTGAGTTTTGAAGCATTTTAAGGGGGTCAAATTACAGCTCAAAGAGGCAAAAATGACATTTTTAGGAAACTTTTGTTTTGAAGGGTTGTTTGCCAACTTCCTGTTGATTTTCGTTGAAGGATGTCAATTAATGAAATCTAGGTCTAAGTGAGACCTACATAGAAGTTTTTGTTTCATGTCGCTATGGCATTCTTACCGGAAGTTACAAGCCCTTTTGTCTGTGTTTTCTGCCCAAGAGCAATTTTGTCTGTGTTTTATTCCTAGGGGGCGCTAGAGCACAATTTTAAGTTTTAGGGTTTGTTTTTTGTTTTTTTTATTAGATTGCAATTTGTGCCAGTCCTGATGTGTGTGTCCAGTTTGGTGAGTTTTGAAGCTTTTTAAGGGGGTCAAATTACAGCTCAAAGAGGCAAAAAGGAAATTTTTGTTTTGAAGGGGTGTTTGCCAACTTCCTGTTGGTTTTTGCTGAAGGATGTCATTTTGTGAAATGTAGGTCTAAGTCTGACCTACATAGAAGTTTTTGTTTCATGTCGCTACGGCATTCTCACCGGAAGTTACAAGCCGTTTTGTCTGTTTTCTTCCCAAGAGCAGTTTTGTCTGTGTTTTTTTCCTAGGGGGCGCTAGAGCACAATTTCAAGTTTTTTTTTTTAATTAGATTGCAATTTTCACCAGTCCTGATGTGTGTGTCGAGTTTGGTGAGTTTTTGAAACATTTTAAGAGGGTCAAATTACAGCTCAAAGAGGCAAAAAGGAAATTTTTTAGGAAACTTTTGTTTTGAAGAGGTGTTTGTCAACTTCCTGTTGGTTTTTGCTGAAGGATGTCAGTTTATGAAATGTAGGTCTAAGTCTGACCTACATAAAAGTTTGTGTTTCATGTCTCTACGACGTTCCTAATGGAAGTTACAAGCAGTTTTGTCTGAGTTTTTTTCCTAGGGGGCAATAGAGCGCAATTTTGAGTTTTGGGTTTGTTTTTTTGTTTTTTATTAGGTGGCAATTTTCGCTAGTCCTGATGTGTGTGTAAAATTTGGCGAGTTTTAAAGCATGTTAAGAGGGTCAAATTACAGCTCAAAGAGGCGGCGGTATTATAATAGTAATAAAACCTTAGAAATACAATAGGGTCCTCTGTCTCAAAGGGACATTCGGTCCCTAATAACAAGTGGATTAAAGCCACATATATTTTAAAATACTTGTACTGTATTGTCCGGACTATAGAACACACCACTGTATAAGCCACAGCCAATACATTTAAGTGAATTTTATTTTTTTTCATCCATCCATCTTCTTCCGCTTATCCGAGGTTGGGTCGCGGGGGCAGCAGCCTAAGCAGGGAACCCCTGACTTCCCTCTCCCCAGCCACTTTGTCTAGCTCTTCCCAGGGATGCATTTTTTTCCCATATAAAGTCAAAGTTAAAGTACCAATATTAGCCGCACCGGACCAAAAGTCGCAGATATATACGTTTTGAAATGAATTATTTACACATAAATATTTTGTAAATGTTTATTTACATAACTTAATTGTTTGCAAACAGTGTCTGTAACAAGGCAGTAAAACGACTGCTCAAACAAAACAGATGTCATCATCATCCAGGCCACTTATATCTCAAAATACTATTTTCCGGACTATATAACACACCACCGTATAAGCCGCAGACAATACATTTAAGTGGATTGTATTTTTTTCCGTATGTTAGCCGCACCGGACCATAAGTCGCAGATATACACGTTTTGAAATGAGTTATTTACACATAAATATCGTGTAAATGTTTATTTACATACCTTAGTGTCTGCAACATGGCAGTAAAACGGCTGATCAAACAAAACAGAAGTCATCACTGTGGACACACGTGCTAGATCTACCAATCAGCTAAATAGATTCATTAACTCCACGGTGACATTACTCAGGAATTTGTGAGATCACTTTGAGTTCCGCATTAAAACCTCCTCATGTCGCATAATGAGATGTAAGCTCGGGATGAAGTCTCCATTCCTGTAACTTTCTGTCTGGGAATTATCTCATCTTATGAGTATTTCTGTATTGCAGTAACAGCATTTCCTTATTAATATCCATTAATTAATATTCTTAATGATTGACAGGAGACTAAGCATAGATCTGATTGGAGAGTCTTAGTGTAACGACATGGAATTTACACCTTAGGCGTGGTGTTGGACTTGTCAATATTACATACTGTTATGAGGGTGTCTGTTACTACATTATACATACATATGTATGTATGTATATATTTGCAGTGTGTGTATTGTACATATTACATATTGTTATGAAGGTGTAATGACACACAAAATGTCATACTTATTAGTAAAGTATTTAATTATCAGTGTACAGATGCAATGTACATTATTGATGTATTTGCATCTAAGTGTGTGTGTGTCTGTGTGTGTGTGTGTGTGTGTGTGTGTGTGTCTGTGTGTGTATAAGCATTCTGTTGTGTTTTGGAGGCAGCTCGGCCAGCTGCTGGCAGAGCTACTTGAGTCTTGGCAGGCAGGTGCAAGCAGGGGAGAGAGAGAGAGAGAGAGAGAGAGAGAGTTAGAAGATATCCCAGGAGGGCCGGACACAAAAGAGCGACCCATGAAGACACAATGTGACTGTTCAAATGTTTTGTTTGTGGGAACAATTCCGTCCTTGGAGGTTTTGCAGAAGAGTTTAATGACACATTCCACCCTTTTAAAACACGACAGGTTGTGAAATGAGTTACAGTATCTGCACATGTTTTTTCTTCTACATACCTTAATTGTTTCCAGACAGTGCCTGCAACAAGGCAGTAAAACGGCTGAGCAAACAAAACAGAAGTCCGCGTCAAAGACCCATTAGCTGCGCGAGCTAGCTCTACAATCAACTAAACGGACTCAATAACGCACCATTTGGATTTGTAAACATTTAAGAATGTGTGTTTTTTTTAAATAAATGCAGTGATCATCTATTTTCTTTTCTGGTTTGTGTGACATCACTCAAGTTCACTTCCTGTTGAAGTGATTATTTTAATGCGATACTATCGATCAGTTTGCTCAGCTTCTGTGTTTAATGTGAATACTGTGTCTTAGTTGTTTAGACAACCATGTTTAGATGCAAATATGAGGCTTCTTAATGGGGGAAAGACATTAATGCTGCTTGGTTTCATGTAAGTGTTTATGCCGGCTAGCAAACTAACACTTACTTGTTCCTTTCAATAATCTCATGAAAGTGCAGTTATCAATCCAGTTTTTTTTTTTTTTCTCGATCATTTTTAATTTAATACAGTAATACTCAGAAGTTTTATATCATTATATTGACATTATTTACTTGTCGACTTATGGAATATCAGCCCAGGTTTAGTCTTGCGTTATCCGTTATATAGTGCTCAATACTGATATATATATATATATATATATATATATATATATATATATATATATATATATATATATATATATATATATATATATATATATATATACATATATATCATGCACTGTGTATTAAAACAAAAATAATGAATTTGATATAAAAAATATGTATTTCAAAAACAATTGATAACAGAAAAGATTGGAAAACAAAATATTTTAAAACACATTTCAAAATAATAATAATAATAATACAAATATATATATATATATGGTCAAGGTGTCTGGCTTTTCTGTTATACAGTGCTCAATACTGGGATATATATATATATATATATATATATATATATATATATATATATATATATATATATATACATATATATATATATATATATATGTATATATATATATATATATATATATATATATATATATATATATATATATATATACTGTATAGAGACTGTGTATTAAAAAAAAGTGACGGATTTTACTTAAAAACATATATATTTTCAAACAAAAAATTCTTAACAAAGAACATTTGAAAACTAAAAATATTAAAAAACATTTCAATATAATGAAAAAATGCAAAAAAAAATGTATTCTCAATTAAAAACTAAACATTTTCAAACAGAAAATATTTGCAAACAAAAAAAATGTGGCTTTAAAAATACAGATGTTCAAACAAATATAGATTTGCAAACAAATTAAATATGTAAAGTATTTCTTTATTTGCCTAATTTTTACTGGCTTTTTAGAAGAAACACATATATAATAGACTTGATTTAAAAAATACATATCTAAACAGGAGGAATAAAGAAAGGCAGATAAATACTGTAAAAGAAATGTAATAATAATAAAAAATAAAAACAAACATGCATTTGGGAGCATACATTTTTTTTTTTTTACCTTTCCAGTATTTTATTGTGTAAATGTGCTTGTTTACTAAACATAGGTTTTTTTCTGGATAAATTTTGTATCTGATTCTAGTCAGTCTGACATGTCAGAGCAGTTTTGGCATTTTACTGAAAATATTTTGGGCCCAAAATGAAAAGGCAAGCCTGCAGGATTGTAAACAACTTCTAGAAAGATGTTGTGCACACACGACTCCTTCCTGTGTGAAGTATGTGCAGACATGAGTGTGTGTGTGTGTGTGTGTGTAAGGGAGATAACCGATGAACGTTTTTGGGGGATTTATTCACTTCACAAAACCACCTACAAAGCCCCAAAAATGTTTGATTTTGCTTTTTTTTGTTTGTATTTATTTATGTTATCTTGTACTGAATGGTGCATCTTTTAATCTAATCAACCAGGAAGGTCTTAGATGTGATGTCATATTCTGATGCTCGTCATACCGGATATTGTGTGTGTGTGTGTGTGTGTGTGTGTGTGTGTGTGTGTGTGTGTGTGTCAGAGAGTGACTGAGTGGTCTTGGATTACGCCCACACACACTTTAGTGTCCCATGAGGAAGAGAGAAAGGGAGAGAGAGAGAGAATCCTGCAGATCAACACTTTGTGAGGTTTGTTTAAGAAAGAAGTGTGTTCACTCCATCTGACACATTAGCTGAGTCCTGAATTTGCATATTAGATGAGCTTGCTCAGGTGCGCACTTAGTTAAGAAGAGCATTAGATGCAATGGATGGAAGGAAAATGTTGTTGTTTTCACTGTTTTGGCCTAAAAGCTTGTGAATGCTGCGTCAGGAGCTGTTGCATAAATGATGAGAGCTGACCTCCATTCAAGAGATGAGTGGCATTGACAGGAGGTGTGGCGAGGGGAGGAGCCAGTGTCGACGTGAAGCTTCCTGTGACTCAGTGTTTTTGACAGGAGGTGTTTGACAGGAGGTGTGGCGAGGGGAGGAGCCAGCCTCGACGTGAAGCTTCCTGTGACTCAGTGTTTTTGACAGGAGGTGTGGCAAGGGGAGGAGCCAGTGTCGATGTGAAGCTTCCTGTGTGACTCAGTGTTTTGGGAAATGTAAAACCTGTGGAAATGATCCAGCACTCACCCTCCATGACATTAGGTACACCTGCGTGATCAATACTTGTTCTATTAGGTACACATGCATGATCAATACTCGCTCCATTAGGTACACCTGCATAATCAATAGGTGTTCCATTAGGTACACTTGCGTAATCAATACGTGTTCCAATAGGTACACCTGCACGATCAGTACGTGTTTCATTAGGTACACCTGTGTGATCAATACTTGTTCCATTAGGTACACCTGCGTGATCAATACTTCTTCCAATGGGTACACCTGCATGATCAATACTCGTTCTATTAGGTACACCTGTGTGATCAATACTCGTTCCATTAGGTACACCTGCGTGATAAATACTCGTTCTATTAGGTACACCTGTGTGATCAATACTTGTTCTATTAGGTACACATGCATGATCAATACTCGCTCCATTAGGTACACCTGCATAATCAATAGGTGTTCCATTAGGTACACTTGCGTAATCAATACGTGTTCCAATAGGTACACCTGCACGATCAGTACGTGTTTCATTAGGTACACCTGTGTGATCAATACTTGTTCCATTAGGTACACCTGCGTGATCAATACTTCTTCCAATGGGTACACCTGCATGATCAATACTCGTTCTATTAGGTACACCTGTGTGATCAATACTCGTTCCATTAGGTACACCTGCGTGATAAATACTCGTTCTATTAGGTACACCTGTGTGATCAATACTTGTTCTATTAGGTACACATGCATGATCAATACTCGCTCCATTAGGTACACCTGCATAATCAATAGGTGTTCCATTAGGTACACTTGCGTAATCAATACGTGTTCCAATAGGTACACCTGCACGATCAGTACGTGTTTCATTAGGTACACCTGTGTGATCAATACTTGTTCCATTAGGTACACCTGCGTGATCAATACTTCTTCCAATGGGTACACCTGCATGATCAATACTCGTTCTATTAGGTACACCTGTGTGATCAATACTCGTTCCATTAGGTACACCTGCGTGATAAATACTCGTTCTATTAGGTACACCTGTGTGATCAATATGTGTCCCAATAGGTACACCTGCGTGATCAATACTTGTTCCATTAGGTACACCTGTGTGATCAATACGTGTCCCAATAGGTACACCTGCGTGATCAATACTTCTTCCATTAGGTACACCTGCATAATCAATACTTGTTCCAATAAGTACACCTGCGTGATCAATACTTGTTCCAATAAGTACACCTGCGTGATCAATACTCGTTCCAATAAGTACACCTGCGTGATCAATACTCGTTCCATAAGGTACACCTGCATGATCAATACTTGTTCTATTAGGTACACCTGCGTGATCAATACTTCTTCCAATAGGTACACCTGCGTGATCAATACTCGTTCCAATAAGTACACCTGCGTGATCAATACTCGTTCCATAAGGTACACCTGCGTGATCAATACTTCATCCAATGGGTACACCTGCATGATCAATACTTGTTCTATTAGGTACACCTGCGTGATCAATACTTCTTCCAATAGGTACACCTGCGTGATCAATACTTCTTCCAATAGGTACACCTGCGTGATCAATACTTGTTCCAATAAGTACACCTGCGTGATCAATACTTGTTCCAATAAGTACACCTGCGTGATCAATACTTGTTCCAATAAGTACACCTGCGTGATCAATACTTGTTCCAATAAGTACACCTGCGTGCTCCAATATGAGTCTTTCAAAATGTCGGGTTGCCCACCCCTGCTAGAACGAGGGTTGCTCATATATGCAGTACTGCCTCCACCCTGCAGGGGGCAACAGTGAGGTGTATGCAGTACTGCCTCCATCCTGCAGGGGGCAACAGTGAGGTGTATGCAGTACTGCCTCCATCCTGCAGGGGGCAACAGTAAGATATATGCAGTACTCCCGCTGCACTGCAGGGGGCAGCAGTGAGATATAAGTGTCTCAGTGAAGCAGCAGTTGTTGAGTAGAAGAAGATGACTCATTCAACCCAAGAAAAGCAATCTAAGTAAATGGCAAAAATGAGACTTTTTAAGCAGAACTGGACAACAAAGTCAGAATGTTCTCCACCGAGCAAGTGAGGGAGTCTTTGTTTCCTGGGGGACCTTTTTAAGTGACGGACACATTGATCCAGACAAGCAGCAAAAGCGTACAATCTTCGTCACCAAACTTGCTGAAACATTTGTAAGTAGATATTGTTGTCAATATATTTATTTTGTTTTCTGTTCAACTTACTAACTTGATGGTGTATTTTGTACTCGTGGTTGTGTGTTTTTTGTCTGAGAGTAGCCATCAAAACTCGTGCAATACATGCAGTTCTAAATGTGACCAGGAGAGGGCGACAACGCTAGTAGTGATCGATAGATCAGTGCTTCTTAACCTTGTTGGAGGTACTCAACCCCACCTGTTTGAAATGCACATTCACACAACCTTTCTTTAGTTAAAAATATTATATTATATATATATACGTATATATATTTTTTTTTATGCAAAACTTTGAAGTCAGTAAGCACAACCAGAATAAATTCACACATTAGGCGGACCAGGTTGTAAGGTGCACTGTTAATTATTTAAAAAAAATTAAAGTATTTTAAGTGCGCTTTATTATCCGCAAAATACGGCAATCACTCACCAGGTCCTTTTACCTTCAACGTGGATGGTTACCTGAAAGAATACTCCAACTGATGTGTTCAATAATAATAAATACAATAAATATTTACTCAAATGAAGAAATGATGGTCAACAAAATAGTATTTTTGTGTGTATTCTCCATTCCAAACACTGCAGACTAAATTGAACTTTAGTCTGCATTGACATATGACTTATTCTGTAGAAGAGTCACATGTAATTGTATTATTGATCACCAGCTTTTTTTTTTTTTTTTTTTTTGCACTCCATTTATCAGAGGGGGGCTGTGCTCCAAACGCTCTAAACGTGCCAAGCTGGAGGCAGCTCGCGACCTTTAGCTGCTCGCCTCCTTTCTCATCTTTCTGACTTCATCAGGCCTTTGCCTGTGTGTAACACACACACACACACACACACACACACACACACACTGCTGTCACATCGTGGAGAGCGTCCACAGTTGCGTTACGAGCCAGAGAGCCATGTCGGGAGAATTGTGCAATTGTGTCTTTGTTGCACCTCCAAGCCCGACTGAAACGCCGGGGATGATATAAACAAACTCACGTCGCCTCGCTGGGAAATATGATTACACAATGCAGTTTTGGAAGAGTTCTGCAAGTGGAGGAGTGTGTAAAACTAGACAATATAAGCCAGGGGTCAGCAAGCTTTTTGAAAGCAAGAGCTACTTCTTGGGTGCTGATTAATGCCAAGGGCTACCAGTTTGATACACACTTAAATAAATTGCCAGAAATAGCCAATTTGCTCAATTTACCTTTAATAAATAAATCCATATATATAATAAAATGGGTATTTCTGTCTGTCATTCCGTCATACATTTTTTTTCCTTTTGCAGAAGGTTTTTTGTAGAAAATAAACGATGAAAAAAACACTTAATTGAACGGTTTAAAAGAGGAGAAAACAGGGAAAAAAATGAAAATTTAATTTTGAAACATAATTTCGACTCTTTAAAATTCAAAATTCAACCGAAAAACGGAAGAAAAAAACTAGCTAATTCAAATCTTTTCGAAAAAAGTAAAAAAAAGAATTTAGGGGAACATCATTAGTCATTTTTCCTGATTAAGTTTAATTTTATAATTTTGATGACATGTTTTAAAAAGGTTCAAATCCAATCTGCACTTTGTTAGAATATATAACAAATTGGACCAAGCTATATTTCTAACAAAGACAAATCATTATTTCTTTTACATTTTCCAGAAAAAACATTTTAAATGTTCTAAGGCGGCATAGCTCGGTTGGTAGAGTGGCCGTGCCAGCAACTTGAGGGTTGCAGGTTCGATTCCCGCTTGTGCCATCCTAGTCACTGCCGTTGTGTCCTTGGGCAAGACACTTTACACACCTGCTCCCAGTGCCACCCACACTGCTTTAAGTGAAACTTAGATATTGGGTTTCACTATGTAAAAGCACTTTGAGTCAATAGAGAAAAGCGCTATATAAATATAATTCAATTCAAAAAAATAAATAAAAGGACATTCAAAAGAAAAAAAATTATTCTACAGATTTTCTAGTTTTGCCAGAATATTTATTTGAAAATTTTTAATCATAATAAGTTTGAAGAAATATTTCACAAATATTGTACCTCGAAAAAACAGAAGCTAAAATGAAGAATAAAATTAAAATGTATTTATTATTCTTTACAATAAAAAAAATAAATTTACTTGAACATTGTGGGGAGTGCTCAGAGACTATGGGGTATCGGACTGTCTGATTGTGGCGGTCCACTTCCTGGAGGATCAGTGTCAGAGCTTGGTCCGCATTGCCGGCGGTAAGTCGAACACATTTCCAGTGAGGGTTGGACTCCGCCAAGGCTGTCCTTTGTCACCCATTCTGTTCATAACTTTTATGGACAGAATTTCTAGGCGCAGTCAAGGCGTTGAGGGGTTCCGGTTTGGTGACTGCAGGATTAGGTCTCTGCTTTTTGCAGATGATGTGGTCCTGATGGCTTCATCTGACCGGGATCTTCAGCTCTCACTGGATCGGTTCTCAGCCGAGTGTGAAGCGACCGGAATGAGAATCAGCACCTCCAAGTCCGAGTCCATGGTTCTCGCCCGGAAAAGGGTAGAATGCCATCTCCGGGTTGGGGAGGAGACCCTGCCCCAAGTGGAGGAGTTCAAGTACCTAGGAGTCTTGTTCACGAGTGAGGGAAAAGTGGATCGTGAGATCGACAGGCGGATCGGTGCGGCGTCTTCAGTAATGCGGACGTTGTATCGATCCGTTGTGGTGAAGAAGGAGCTGAGCCGGAAGGCAAAGCTCTCAATTTACCGGTCGATCTACGTTCCCATCCTCACCTATGGTCATGAGATTTGGGTCATGACCGAAAGGACAAGATCACGGGTACAAGCGGCCCAAATGAGTTTGGGTCTCTCCCTTAGAGATAGGGTGAGAAGCTCTGCCATCCGGGAGGAACTCTAAGTAAAGCCGCTGCTCCTCCACATGGAGAGGAGCCAGATGAGGTGGTTCGGGCATCTGGTCAGGATGCCACCTGAACAGGTGTTTAGGGCACGTCCAACCGGTAGGAGGCCACGGGGAAGACCCAGGACACGTTGGGAAGACTATGTCTCCCGGCTGGCCTGGGAACGCCTCGGGATCCCTCGGGAAGAGCAGACGAAGTGGCTGGGGAGAGGGAAGTCTGGGTTTCCCTGCTTAGGCTGTTGCCCCCGCGACCCGACCTCGGATAAGCGGAAGAAGATGGAAGGATGGATGGACTTTAACATTGATTTAAATTGTCAGAAAAGAAGAGGAAGGAATTTAAAAGTTAAAAAGGTATATGTGTTTAAAAATCCCAAAATCATTTTTAAGGTTGGATTTTTTCTTTAAAATTGTCTTTCTGAAAGTTATAAGGAGCAAAGTAAAAAAATAAATGAATTTATTTAAGTCTTTAAAATATTTTCTTGGATTTTCAAATTCTATTTGAGTTTTGTCTCTCTTAGAATTAAAAATGTCGAGCAAAGCGAGACCAGCTTGCTAGTAAATAAATAACATTTAAAAAATAGAGGCAGCTCACTGGTAAGTGCTGCTATTTGAGCTATTTTTAGAACAGGCCAGCATGCGACTCATCTGGTCCTTACGGGCACCGCCTTGGTGACCCCTGATGTAAACACACTCAGGCTTCCACGCAGTAAAGTCAGCAACAGGACCGACTCGCCGCAAGGTCTTGATGAGACCACAGGTGTGTGCTGAGGTCTTACCTGCTCGTTTGCGTCCTCGTGGCAGCCATGATGCAATCTGCATGAGAGACAAGCTGGACATGAAGGTGGCCAGATGAGAGCAGAGAGAATGAAGCAGCCGCCGCTGCAGATGGATGCTGATTAAATATTGATGGGCGCCAGCACTGGAGGCTTGATTAGAACCTGAATGGAAGACACACACACACACACACACACACACACACACACACACACACACACACACTTGCTTGTATTTCTTACCTCCTTGAGACCTCCGGAAAAAAAAGCCTCCCTCTTTAGGACCACCTTTTCCAGATATATAAAGAAGTGTGTTTATAACATGAATAATATATACATGCTATGCAAATATAAAAAAAAAAAAAGCTTGTGAAAAATGAGCTGGAATTTCACAAGAAAAAGGTCAAAATTTCACAAGAAAAGTTAGAATTTTGTCAGTATTATAATAAAAGTCATCATTTTACTCAACGCGAGTCAATATTTGACAAGCAAAACTGAACATTTGTGCAATTTTATGATAAAAGTTCTACTCAATAACTGACAATTTTACAAGAAAAGCTAAAAATGTTGGCAATTTCATGAAAAGAGTCGCTATTTTACTTGACAAAAGTTACCATTTTATTAGAAAACTTTCAAATGTTGCAATATTATAATGATCATTTGAATTTTACTCGGCAAGACTATGACAAAAGTCCTCATTTTACTCGAAAAATGTCACTTTTACGGGTGCAAAAAAACAATATCGTGATAAAAGTCAGAATTCTGTATGACAAATGTCAGCATTTTGCATGAATAAATATGACTTTACATTAAAAAGTAATAGTTTTACCAGAAAATATTAGAGAAAAAGAAATAATATGATACATTGTTCCCAATTGTATAAGAAAGAAGTCTACTTATAGTTAATTTATTTGTTTTTGAACTTTTTGTTTGTAATTGGTTATATATTTTCATTATTTACTTAAAGTTTCATTATTTAATTCAGTATGTCTCAATAGACATACTTTTTAAAAAATGTGTTTAATTATTTTTGGCCAAAGGGGGCGCATTTCAATTTTTCACACACACTTGTTATTTCATATGTTGACCAGAGGGGGGACACTTTTAAAAGCGACACACAGTCAATGTGAAAAAAGCCTCCCTCTTTAGGACCACCTTTTCCAGATATATAAAGAAGTGTGTTTATAACATGAATAATATATACTTGCTATGCAAATATAAAAAAAAAGAAGCTTGTTGTGAAAAATGAGCTGGAATTTCCCATGAAAAAGGTCACAATTTCAGAAGAAAAGTTAGAATTTTGTCAGTATTATAATAAAAGTCATCATTTTACTCAACGCGAGTCAATATTTGACAAGCAAAACTGAACATTTGTGCAATTTTATGATAAAAGTTCTACTCAATAACTGACAATTTTACAAGAAAAGCTCAAAATGTTGGTAATTTCATGAAAAAAGTCGCTATTTTACTTGACAAAAGTCACCATTTTATTGGAAAACTTTCAAATGTTGCAATATAATGATCATTTGAATTTTACTTGGCAAGATTATGACAAAAGTCATCACTTTACTCGAAAAATGTCACACTTTTAATGGTGCAAAAAAACAATATTGTGATAAAAGTCAGAATTCTGTATGACAAATGTCAGTATTTTGCATGAATAAAAATGACTGTACATTAAAAAGTAATAGTTTTACGAGAAAATATTAGAGAAACAGAAATAATATGATACATTGTTCCCAATTGTATAATAAATAAGTCTACTTATTGTTAATTTATTTGTTTTTTATCTTTTTGTTTGTAATTGGTTTTAAATTTTCATTATTTACTTAAAGTTTCATTATTTAATTCAGTATGTCTCAATATACATACTTTTTAAAAATGATTTTGGCCAAAGGGGGCGCATTTCAATGTCTTACACACACTTGTTATTTCATATGTTGACCAGAGGGGGGACACTTTTAAAAGCAACACACAGTCAATGTGAAAAAATTTCACAAGAAAAGTTAGAATTTCGTCAGTATTATAATAAAAGTCATCATTTTATTCAACGCGAGTCAATATTTGACAAGCAAAACTGAACATTTGTGCAATTTTATGATAAAAGTTCTACTCAATAACTGACAATTTTACAAGAAAAGCTCAAAATGTTGGCAATTTCATGAAAAAAGTCGCTATTTTACTTGACAAAAGCCACCATTTTATTAGAAAACTTTCAAATGTTGGCAATATAATGATCATTTGAATTTTACTCGAAAAATGTCACTATTTTACGGGTGCAAAAAACAATATTGTGATAAAAGTCAGAATTCTGTATGACAAATGTCAGCATTTTGCATGAATGAAAATGACTTTACATTAAAAAGTAATAGTTTTACGGGAAAATATTAGAGAAACAGAAATGATGTAATATATTGTTCCCAATTGTATAAGAAAGAAGTCTACTTATAGTTAATTTATTTGTTTTTGAACTTTTTGTTTGTAATAGGTTTTAAATTTTCATTATTTACTTAAAGTTTCATTATTTAATTCAGTATGTCTCAATATACATACTTATAAAAAATGTGTTTAATTATTTTTGGCCAAAGGGGGCGCATTTCAATTTTTTACACACACTTGTTATTTCATATGTTGACCAGAGGGGCAACACTTTTAAAAGCAACACACAGTCAATGTGAAAAAAGCCTCCCTCTTTAGGACCACCTTTTCCAGATATATAAAGAAGTGTGTTTATAACATGAATAATATATACTTGCTATGCAAATATAAAAAAAAAGAAGCTTGTTGTGAAAAATGAGCTGGAATTTCCCATGAAAAAGGTCACAATTTCAGAAGAAAAGTTAGAATTTTGTCAGTATTATAATAAAAGTCATCATTTTACTCAACGCGAGTCAATATTTGACAAGCAAAACTGAACATTTGTGCAATTTTATGATAAAAGTTCTACTCAATAACTGACAATTTTACAAGAAAAGCTCAAAATGTTGGTAATTTCATGAAAAAAGTCGCTATTTTACTTGACAAAAGTCACCATTTTATTGGAAAACTTTCAAATGTTGCAATATAATGATCATTTGAATTTTACTTGGCAAGATTATGACAAAAGTCATCACTTTACTCGAAAAATGTCACACTTTTAATGGTGCAAAAAAACAATATTGTGATAAAAGTCAGAATTCTGTATGACAAATGTCAGTATTTTGCATGAATAAAAATGACTGTACATTAAAAAGTAATAGTTTTACGAGAAAATATTAGAGAAACAGAAATAATATGATACATTGTTCCCAATTGTATAATAAATAAGTCTACTTATTGTTAATTTATTTGTTTTTTATCTTTTTGTTTGTAATTGGTTTTAAATTTTCATTATTTACTTAAAGTTTCATTATTTAATTCAGTATGTCTCAATATACATACTTTTTAAAAATGATTTTGGCCAAAGGGGGCGCATTTCAATGTCTTACACACACTTGTTATTTCATATGTTGACCAGAGGGGGGACACTTTTAAAAGCAACACACAGTCAATGTGAAAAAATTTCACAAGAAAAGTTAGAATTTCGTCAGTATTATAATAAAAGTCATCATTTTATTCAACGCGAGTCAATATTTGACAAGCAAAACTGAACATTTGTGCAATTTTATGATAAAAGTTCTACTCAATAACTGACAATTTTACAAGAAAAGCTCAAAATGTTGGCAATTTCATGAAAAAAGTCGCTATTTTACTTGACAAAAGCCACCATTTTATTAGAAAACTTTCAAATGTTGGCAATATAATGATCATTTGAATTTTACTCGAAAAATGTCACTATTTTACGGGTGCAAAAAACAATATTGTGATAAAAGTCAGAATTCTGTATGACAAATGTCAGCATTTTGCATGAATGAAAATGACTTTACATTAAAAAGTAATAGTTTTACGGGAAAATATTAGAGAAACAGAAATGATGTAATATATTGTTCCCAATTGTATAAGAAAGAAGTCTACTTATAGTTAATTTATTTGTTTTTGAACTTTTTGTTTGTAATAGGTTTTAAATTTTCATTATTTACTTAAAGTTTCATTATTTAATTCAGTATGTCTCAATATACATACTTATAAAAAATGTGTTTAATTATTTTTGGCCAAAGGGGGCGCATTTCAATTTTTTACACACACTTGTTATTTCATATGTTGACCAGAGGGGCAACACTTTTAAAAGCAACACACAGTCAATGTGAAAAAAGCCTCCCTCTTTAGGACCACCTTTTCCAGATATATAAAGAAGTGTGTTTATAACATAAACAATATATACATGCTATGCTAATATAAAAAAAAAAGCTTGTTGTGAAAAATGAGCTGGAATTTCACAAGAAAAAGGTCACAATTTCACAAGAAAAGTTAGAATTTTGTCAGTATTATAATAAAAGTCATCATTTTACTCAACGCGAGTCAATATTTGACAAGCAAAACTGAACATTTGTGCAATTTTATGATAAAAGTTCTACTCAATAACTGACAATTTTACAAGAAAAGCTCAAAATGTTGGTAATTTCATGAAAAGAGTCGCTATTTTACTTGACAAAAGTCACCATTTTATTAGAAAACTTTAAAATGTTGCAATATTATAATGATCATTTGAATTTTACTCGGCAAGATTATGACAAAAGTCATCATTTTACTCGAAAAATGTCACACTTTTACTGGTGCAAAAAAAACAATATTGTGATAAAAGTCAGAATTCTGTATGACAAATGTCAGCATTTTGCATGAATAAAAATGACTTTACATTAAAAAGTAATAGTTTTATGAGAAAATATTAGAGAAACAGAAATAATATGATACATTGTTCCCAATTGTATAAGAAAGAAGTCTACTTATAGTTAATTTATTTGTTTTTGAACTCTTTGTTTGTAATAGGTTTTAAATTTTCATTATTTACTTAAAGTTTCATTATTTAATTCAGTATGTCTCAATATACATACTTTTTAAAAATGTGTTTAATTATTTTTGGCCAAAGGGGGCGCATTTCAATGTCTTACACACACTTGTTATTTCATATGTTGACCAGAGGGGGAGCACTTTTAAAAGCGACACACAGTCAATGTGAAAAATCCCTCCTTTTTGGGACCACCCTCATTTTCATGGATATCACCACAAATGAGACATTGTCTATTAGATGCAATGTTTTTGGGACCATCATTTATTTCATCACTTATTCACACCTCCTCATGTGGAAGATACTTGTCTTTCTTCATGTCTCAAGAAGGGTAGAAATACATGAACACACACACACACACACACACACACATTCTTGTATTTCTTACCCTTTTGAGACCTCCAAAAAAATGCCTCCCTCTTTAGGAACAGCCTTTCTAGATGTATAAAGAAGTGTATTTAAAACATGAATAATATTTACATACTATGTAAATATAAAATAGCTTGTTGTGAAAAATGAGTGGGAATTTCACAAGAAAAAGTTAGAATTTTGGTAGTATTATAATAGGAGTCGTCATTTTACTCAACGCAAGTCAAAATTTTACAAGCAAAACTGAAAAATTGTGCAATATAATGATAAAAGTTGGTATTGTACTCAATAACACTCGCAATTTTACAAGAAAAGCTTCAAATGTTGGCAATTTCTTGAAAAGAGTGGTCATTTTACTTGACAAAAGTCACAATTTTATAAGAAAACTCTAAAATGTTGGCAATATCATCAGAATTTTACTTGGCAAAATGATGACAAAAGACCGAATTTTACTCGAAAAATTTCACTATTTTACAGAAAGAACAAAAAGAAAATGGCAATATTGTGATAGAAGTCAGAATTTTAAATGACAAATGTCAGCATTTTGCCTTAAAAAGTAATAATATTACATAAAAAGTAATAGTTTTACGAGAAAATATTGCAATTTTACATAAACAATTTTGAAGGAAAGAAGTCGACACATTGTCACAATTTTTTTTTGTTGGTAATTGCTTTTTAATTTTTATTATTTGCTTCGTTATTACAGTATGTCTCTACATACACATTTATTATTATTTTTGTTTTAAATTTGGCCAAAGGGGGCGCATTTCAATTTCTTACACACACTTGTCATTTCATATGTTGACCAGAGAAGAATATATTTTTGACTACTGTAACATTAGACACAGTTTGAACAGTAACACCGTTTGAATAAAACAAACTAAAACACTGTACTTTCATAAGTGATTATGTGGTGTACCACCAGATGGAGCCCACCTACCACTAGTGGTACACTTACTACAGTATGAGAATGCCTGGATTAAAGAATTGAGACTAGTGAATTACTTTGAATATTGTTTTGATGTTGTTAAACTGTCAATAGCAATAAACATAAATACATACATAATTAAAGCTGCAAGCAGCGATGGACGGGACCGACTTTTGCTGGTGTTTCCTGCCTTTACCCATTCAACATATCTTTACCTGCACATTACCTACCTTCCCTGCATCCTGGGGTCACACTGGTGCTTCTTTCTGTCACCCATACACGCTGGTGCTTCCTGCCATCACCCAGACAACACATCTTTACCTGCACTTTACCTACCTTCTCCGCATTGTGTGGTCACGCTGGTGCTTCCTGCTTTTAAGCGGCCATCTTGAGACGGCAGCAGCGCAGCAGCATCAGCGCAGAGGTTCTTTGAAGGCTCGTAAATCAAAACCGGAGCAGTTAGAAAAACTCTTTGCGCAACTTTTAATCAGAAGGGTTCAATCTCTTTCCTGTGCGAGTTTGAAGCCGACACAACAAACGCGCTCAGAGGAGATAATTTTTGAAAAAATATGACGGGGTTTTTACAAAACTTTTGTTTTGAAGGGGTAATTGCCAACTACCTGTTGATTTTTGGTGAAGGATGAAGATGAATGAAATGTAGGTCTAAGTGAGACCTACATAGAAGTTTTTTTTTCATGTCTGTACGACATTCCTACTGGAAGTAACACGCAGTTTTGTCTGTGTTTTCTTCCTAGGAGCAGTTTTGTCTGTGTTTTATTCCTAGGGGGCACTAGAGTTGAGTTTTGGGGTTTGGTTTTTTGTTAAATCGCAATTTTCACCAGTCCTGATGTGTGTGTCCAGTTTAGTGAGTTTTGAAGCATTTTAAGAGGGTCAAATTACAGCTCAAAAAGGCAAACATTTTATTTTTTAGGAAACTTTTGTTTTGAAGGGGGTTTTGCCAACTTCCTGTTGATTTTTGCTGAAAGAGGTCAGTGTATGAAATCTCGGTCTAAGTTAGACCTACATAGAGGTTTTTGTTTCATGTCTTTACGACATTTCTAACGGAAGTTACAAGCAGATTTGTCTGTGTTTTTTCCTAGGGGGTGCTAGAGCGCAATTTTGAGTTTTGAGTTTTGGTTTTTTGATTAGATCACAATTGTTGCCAGTCCTGATGTGTGTGTCAAATTTGGTGAGTTTCAAAGCATGTTAAGGGGTCAAATTACGGCGCAATAATAATAAAACCTTAGAAATACAATAGGGTCCTCTGTCTCAAAGGGTCATTCGGTCCCTAAAAAATACACTTGATACATGTGATTGGTATCAGTATTGTCTGATACAACTCTTGGGTGCTTGGTATCAGAATCGGCAACAAAAAACCCTGATTGGAACATCTTGAATAGGAAGTATTCAACTTGAATCGGTGTGACTGCACCAAGGCAAGAAGAAGCACAGTCTCAGGTCAAAATGGGCCAAATAACAAATAATCAACTAATTAATGGATTCTGTGGAGTTAATTGTCAATTAATGCGTTCAGACGGTATATAAAACTTTGTTTTTGTTCACTAAACTGTAGAGACCTTTCTTCCCTCGTCAAAACTTATAATTGCATACACACATTTTTCATTATTTGTTTTCTTCGCTATTTTTTTCCCCTTTTACCTTGACTCTCGTCCGCTTATGCGCTTTGAAAGGCGTCAAGAAATAAAATGAATTATTAATATTTTGATTGTGAAAGGGAAAAGGAAAACTATTTTCCATTATTACATGAAAGGGTGGTAAGTAAGTGCAGTTTTGAGGGGGGTTCGGAGCATTTAACGGCAAAACAGAAGCCTGGATGCATTTCAGCGCTTTCATATTTGGCAATGAAAATCATTTTGTAGTTTTTTTTGTTAAATGGACGACTAAAACATTACATCTGCTGTTCAAGTCAACAGAGTTGACAAGATTTACATATAAGTCAGGAATTGGGTAAATATGTTTCAAGAACTGGAAGACCCTGTCCTGAAGCTCACCAAGCACCTTTAGGCTGAGCTCCAGGAAGTGTTGGCAGTTTTTGGCTTAGAAAAGTTGCAAAATAACATGATTGACCACCTCAAAAGATGCAATTTAATTTCACATGTAGTTACCAAACACAGAGCCCTTGAAAAGTGTCTCCGTCGGTGTGCAACTTTAAACAGGAAGTGATGTACTTAAATAGTAACGGAGATAGATATCTACATATGTCCATATTTAGGAGTTATTTCTTTCTATAGTCTTATTTGAAATAGCTAGTTTCCATTTTGTACTCTTTCTATTTTTTCTCCATCTCGTGACCGATGGTACACTGTGAGTTACCTTTAGTTTGGGAATGTAGGGAGTAGCAATACCCCTTTCTGGAGGGGTGGGGGCTATTGGCATATTGAAGAAGACAATACTTCCGTAATGTTTTCAGATCAACTTGGCGACGCGATTTAAATGTGTTGTTTTTAGGTTGGTCTCTCCAAAGCTTTGGAATAAATTGCGAAATACCTTTTTTTGTCCTGGGTGATTATTTAAACTCAGTTTATGTGTCATCAAAAGAATTTGGGATTGACCAGTAACTTAAATTCCCTTGGAGGAACATCTGGTCCAAACGCAACAATAGTCACAGCTTTGCTGACATAACAAAAAAATTTAAGAACAACTTCAAAAATTATTGTAAGAATAATAGACACAAAGGAAAAGTGTAAGATTCAGTGCAGTATGATAGGTAAATAATTAATCAATTTAAAACAAAAGGTAATCAAAAATAAAAATGCAATAAAAAATATTTTTATTGCATGGTGGTAAAAATTGTATGTCTGGATGAGGGTCCTGCTTTGGACATGTTTTAAACCCCTTTCAGAGATCACATGTAGTTTCCTTCAAAACCTTCACATGTTGCACAATGAGATGTAAACACCAGATAAAGTGTCCATTCCTGTAACTTTCTGTCAGGATTTCATGATTATTATCCATAAATTAACATTTTTAATATATGACAGTAGAAAAATCACATGTCTGATTTTGTAAAGACCTGCAATTTACACTGTATGTATCATATTGGAGTTGCCTGACTTTTTGTGTGGCCTTAAATGCATCACTAGTTAACTGGGAACATTATCACAATTTCAAAAGGGTTAAAAACTATAAAAATCAGTTCCCAGTGGCTTGTTGTATTTTTTGAAATTTTTTTCAAAATTTTACCGGTCCCGGAATATCCCTAAATAAAGCTTTAAAGTGCCTTATTCTCGCTATCTTCGAAACCACTATCCATTTCCCTGTGACGTCACACAATGCTGCCAATACAAACAACATGGCGGTTACCACAGCATGATATAGCGACATTAGCTCGGATTCAGACTCGGATTTCCGCGGTTTAAGCGATTCAACAGATTACGCATGTATTGAAACAGATGGTCGGAGTATGGAGGCAGATAGCGAAAATGAAATTGAAGAAGAAAGTGAAGCTATTGACGCTATTCGGCCATAAAACGGGTGTACCTAATGAAGTGGCCCATAGCATGGCTGCCTTATTAGCATCGGCGGTAAAATGTGCGGACCAAAAAATCAGGACTTTCGCATCTTGTGACACTGGAGCAACTTAAATCCGTCGATTGGTGTTTGTTTCGCATTAAATGTGGGCTAAATAGCATGCTAGCATCGATTAGCGTAGCATGTTAGCATCGATTAGCTGGCAGTCATGCCGCGACCAAATACGTCTGATTAGCACATAAGTCAACAACATCAACAAAACTCACCTTTGTGATTTGGTTGACTTAATGGTTGCAAATGCATCTGCAGGTTATCCATACGTCTCTGTGCCATGTCTGTCTTAGCATCGCCGGTCAAATGTGAAGACACTCTGGTACATTCAATGGGGGTCTGGCGGCAGATTTCTTGCCAGTGGTGCAACTTGAATCCCTCCCTGTTAGTGTTGTTACACCCTCCGACAACACACCGACGAGGCATGATGTCTCCAAGGTTCCGAAAAATAGTCGAAAAAACGGAAAATAACAGAGCTGAGACCCGGTGTTTGTAATGTGAAAATGAATATGGCGGGTGTGTTACCAACGTGACGTCACCGCTAAAAGAGCGATAAACAGAAATGCGTTTAATTTGCCAAAATTCACCCATTTAGAGTTCGGAAATCGGTTAAAAAAATACATGGTCTTTTTTCTGCAACATCAAGGTATATATTGACGCTTACATAGGTTTGGTGATAATGTTCCCCTTTAAGTGCTATGAGTGCGTGTGTCGGTGCAGGTGAGAGAGAGCGAGCTAGAGCTGTTGATAAGATATATGACAAAGAGTCGGTTTGTGCGGCAGACAATGACCACTTTTGCTAGATATATACGTTTTAATCTAATGTTTTGTGTTGTTATTGTGTGTCTGGGCGAGGGTGCTGCTTTGGAAAGAATGATATCCCTTTCAGAGATCACATGTAGTTTCCTCCAAAACCTTCACATGTTGCACAATGAGATGTAAACACCAGATACAATGTCCATTCTTGTATCTTTCTATCTGTAAAATGTATCTTTTTAGGAGCCTTTCTGTAATCCAGTGACAGCAGTTCATGAATAATATCCATAAATGAACATTCTTAATAAATGACAGTAGTATAAGCACACATCTGATTGGAGAATCATATTGTAAAGACCCGCAATTTACACTTTATGCATGACAAAGAGTCGGTTTGTACTATAAATAATGACCAGTTTTGCTAGATAAAAGTGAAAGCACCACTGATAGTCTCACACACACACACACTTGTTGTGGTGAAATTACCCTCTGCATCTAACTAATGTTTTGTGTTGTACTTCTATGCCTGGACAAGGGTACTGCTTTGGAAAGAACTGTACCCCTTTTAGAGATCATGTTTACTTCAAAGCCTTCACATGTTGCACAATGAGACGGAAATATGAGATCATCTTTTTTATGAGCTGTAATCCAGTATCAGGATTCCATGATTAATATCCATAAATTTACATTCTACAGTAGAATAAGCACACATCTGATTGGGGAATCATATTGTAAAAAGCTGCAAGTTACACTTTATGTGTGGTATTGGAGTGATATGACCAGTTTTGCACGATAGACGTTTTTCACTATTGTTTTTGGTGTGTTGCGGCTGACACTAAGGCGCACACCTTAGAGGGAACGTAGCTGTTATCAAACATCTTGGACATGCAACTGCATGCAAAGTCTACTGTAGAATACTTGCAAATGAGACTCGGAAGTACAAACCCTGTTTCCATATGAGTTGGGAAATGGTGTTAGATGTAAATATAAACAGAATACAATGATTTGCAAATCATTTTCAACCCATATTCAGTTGAATATGCTACAAAGACAACATGTTTGATGTTTTTTTTTTGCAAATAATAATTAACTTAGAATTTCATGGCTGCAACACGTGCCAAAGTAGTTGGGAAAGGGCATGTTCACCACTGTGTTACATCACCTTTTCTTTTAACAACACTCAATAAACGTTTGGGAACTGAGGAAACTAATTGTTGAAGCTTTGAAATTGGAATTATTTCCCATTCTTGTTTTATTTCGAGCTTCAGTCCTTCAACGGGGTCTTGTTGTCGTATTTTACGCTTCATAATGTGCCACACATTTTCCATGGGAGACAGGTCTGGACTGCGGCAGGCCAGGAAAGTACCCGCACTCTTTTACTACAAAGCCACGCTGTTGTAACACGTGGCTTGGCATTGTTTTGCTGGAATAAGCAGGGGCGTCCAGGATAACGTTGCTTGAATGACAACATATGTTGTTCCAAAAGCTGTATGTACCTTTCAGTACCTTCACAGATGTGTAAGTTACCCATGCCTTGGGCACTAATACACCCCCATACCATCACACATGCTGGCTTTTCAACTTTGCGCCTATAACAATCCGGATGGTTATTTTCCTCTTTGTTCCGGAGGACACCACGTCCAAGTTTCTGAATATAATTTTAAATGTGGACTTGTCAGACCACAGAACACTTCTCCAATTTGAATCAGTCCATCTTAGATGATCTCGGGCCCAGCCAAGCCGCCGGCGTTCCTGGGTGTTGTTGATAAATGGCTTTCGCTTTGCATAGTAGAGTTTTAACTTGCACTTCCAGATGAAGTGACCAACTGTAGTTACTGACAGTGGTTTTATGAAGTGTTCCTGAGCCCATGTGGTGATATCCTTTACACACTGATGTCGGTTTTTGATGCAGTACCGCCTGAGGGATCAAAGGTCCGTAATATCATCGCTTACGTGCAGTAATTTCTCCCAATTCTCTGAACCTTTTGATGATTTTACGGACCGTAGATGGTAAAATCCATAAATTCCTTGCAATAGCTCTTTGAAAAAATGTTGTTCTAAAACTGTATGACAATTTGTTTACAAATTGGTGACCCTCGCCCCATCCTTTCTTGTGAATTGCTTAGCATTTCATGGAAGCTGCTTTTATAGCCAATCATGGCACCCACCTGTTCCCAATTAGCCTGCACACCTGTGGGATGTTCCAAATAAGTGTTTGATGAGTATTTCTCAACTTTATCAGTATTTATTGCCACCTTTCCCAACTTCTTTGTCACGTGTTGCTGGCATCAAAATTCTAAACTTAATTATTATTTGCAAAAAAAAAACGTTTGTATCAGTTTGAACATAAAAATATGTTGTCTTTGTAGCATATTCAACTGAATATGGCTTGAAAAGGATTTGCAAATCATTGTATTCTGTTTATATTTACATCTAACACCATTTCCCAACTCATATGGAAACAGGGTTTGTTGTATAAGAAAGCACAACGTAACAATCAGCTCATTTTTGTCATGTCTTTGTGATCATGTTCTGTTTTGTTTTTGACTCCATTAGTTCCTGTTTTTGCGCACCCTGGTTCGTTTTTGTCACCATGACTGCCATTTAGTTTTCACCTGTCATATCCCGCACCTGGTTCATTTTGACTCATGCACCTGTTAGTCACCACAGCATTATTTAAGCCTGTAGTTGCCAGGCAGTCACCCTGGCGACATCACCTTCTACTCACCCTTGTTATCCATGCCGATGATCCATGTTCCTTTCTCGTTCCAATTAAGTTTTTTCGTTATTCATGCCATGGAGCAAGTTTTGTTTTATGTCCATAGTTTTGCCTTAGTGCACGTTTTTGTTTTCATAGCCAAGTTTTGAACTTCTGCTGAGAGCGCCTTTTGTTTGTTCCTGTTTGTAGTAAAATTGAAATATGTCATTACCTTCCTGTCGCTTTGGACCACGGGAAAATAAACCACACCATAGTCCACGCCTTGACAAGTTTTAACTGTTATTCTGCAAATAGAGATTTTATACATAGACCATAAATATTTGTTAACACACACAACGGTACCACCAAGTGGTAACAATTCCTAGGTACTAGCAATTGGTACCATTTTGCTTTAAATGTAAAAGGTACACATCCCTAATTGTCAGGTATTGCATCGATGGTAGAGGTTTAAAAGAAATGATTTGCGTAAGAGGCCGTACTTTGCAGTACCTGGATCTGAGCTGGGGAGATGATGAGGCAGCATGGCTACTAGCTCTGACCTCACAAATGTTCTCCGGCATGTATGGATGAAAAGAAAGCGACCCACAGACTCACCACAACATCTTTCAGAAAGTCCCTATGCGGAGATGCAGAGCTGATTATGAAACATTGCAACACTAAGTCGACAACTTAGTGCCGCCAGAGTCCAGCAGTTGCGGTTGATACTGGAAAGCTCGTCGCTTCAGAGTAACTCTTGGCATCCCGATCCACTTTCAGTCCGGCCGAGTGACTTTCGGTCCTCTGGAACCGCCAGCAGCTGCTCTGAACGCAACATTGACATTCCACAGAGGTTCTACCTCAACTGTTTCCCAACACAACAAAGGGCTCCCTGAGACATGAAAAGTCGCCCAAGAAACATTGATCGGTTTCATTGGAGGCAGCGTTACCCCCAGAGTGTGGACACACAAACACCTCCAGATAAACGAGAAACTGATATTTGCTCCCGATGAAAAGATCCCCCTGATCCAGAACTCCCTCGGTTCTCAGGGTGCATCTGTTCAAAGAAGCCTCAGAAACCTTGGGCTGGTGTTGGATCAGTCCAAGTCTCTGCAGGGTCTCCGTCGTTAACTGACCAAAGACTGTTTTCGTCACCTCGGAAATATTTCTAAAGTGAGAAATTTGCTGTCAAAATTGGATCTGGTGATGATCATTCACACGTTCATTTCATCCGCTATTGGCTTTTGCAATCCTCTCTTCAGTCCCTTCAGCAAGTCAACACTAAAGAGACTTCAGACTCTACAAAATGCAGATGCCAGACTTTAGACCAGAACAGTCCATTTCATCCAGTCTGCATTGGCTTCCAGTCAAATTCAATTGAAGATTTTAGTCCTGACTTTCCATGCGTTGAATGGTGGGGCCCCTCAGTACATCACTGACTTGTTACGCCCCTACTCTTCAGTTGCATGGTGGGGCCCCTCAGTACATCACTGACTTGTTATGCACCTACTCTTCAGTTGCATGGTGGGGCCCCTCAGTACATCACTGACTTGTTATGCCCCTACTCTTCAGTTACATGGTGGGGCCCCTCAGTACATCACTGACTTGTTATGCCCCTACTCTTCAGTTGCTTGGTGGGGCCCCTCAGTACATCACTGACTTGTTATGCCCCTACTCTTCGGTTGCTTGGTGGGGCCCCTCAGTACATCACTAACTTGTTATGCCCCTACTCTTCAGTTGCATGGTGGGGCCCCTCAGTACATCACTGACTTGTTATGCCCCTACTCTTCAGTTGCATGGTGGGGCCCCTCAGTACATCACTGACTTGTTATGCCCCTACTCTTCAGTTGCATGGTGGGGCCCCTCAGTACATCACTGACTTGTTATGCACCTACTCTTCAGTTGCATGGTGGGGCCCCTCAGTACATCACTGACTTGTTATGCCCCTACTCTTCAGTTGCAAGGTGGGGCCCTTCAGTACATCACTGACTTGTTATGCCCCTACTCTTCAGTTGCATGGTGGGGCCCTTCAGTACATCACTGACTTGTTATGCCCCTACTCTTCAGTTGCATGGTGGGGCCCCTCAGTACATCACTGACTTGTTATGCCCCTACTCTTCAGTTGCATGGTGGGGCCCCTCAGTACATCACTGACTTGTTATGCACCTACTCTTCAGTTGCATGGTGGGGCCCCTCAGTACATCACTGACTTGTTATGCCCCTACTCTTCAGTTGCAAGGTGGGGCCCTTCAGTACATCACTGACTTGTTATGCCCCTACTCTTCAGTTGCATGGTGGGGCCCCTCAGTACATCACTGACTTGTTATGCCCCTACTCTTCAGTTGCATGGTGGGGCCCCTCAGTACATCACTGACTTGTTATGCCCCTACTCTTCAGTTGCATGGCGGGGCCCCTCAGTACATCACAGACTTGTTATGCCCCTACTCTTCAGTTGCATGGTGGGGCCCCTCAGTACATCACTGACTTGTTATGCCCCTACTCTTCAGTTGCATGGTGGGGCCCCTCAGTACATCACTAACTTGTTATGCCACTATTCTTCAGTTGCATGGTGGGGCCCCTCAGTACATCACCGACTTGTTATGCCCCTACTCTTCAGTTGCATGGTGGGGCCCCTCAGTACGTCACTGACTTGTTGTGCCCCTACTCTTCAGGGTTTTCAGGCCAAAGCTCCCAAAAACTCATTTTAAGACTCTGGAACAACTTGCACCAGTCCCTCCCGGATCTTGACTGTGTTGACACTTTTAAGAAACATTTGAAAAATTCAGTTTTTAGTAGAGCTTTTAATTAATGCACCTTTTAACTATCATTTTATCCACTTTGTATCCTTTTTATGATGTTGGCCCTGTTCTTTTCATTGAATTGTTGTTTTACTTCATCTAAGTTTTGTCCAGCGCTTAGTGATTTGATCTTTACAACTAAAATGTACTTAATTACGTACTATTTACTTACCTTTTTAAAGAATGCATTGACGTGTCTTTCCCCCTCTCCTGTGTACTTTTGCAGTCACGTTGCTGGACTCCATGTCAGCCTTGGCCGACCTGGGCTGGGAGGCGTATCCTAATGAAGGGGTGAGTAGGCTCCGCACACAACAAACAGCGTGTCCACGCCATGTAAGTCAGGTATGTCCTGTTTCACTTTAAGGGAATGACGGCGACCGTGGCGACAGCCGCAGAGCGCTGTGTGTTTGCAGAGAGTTCTTGAGCTCTCCTTGCTAAATTGGAGTCTTCAGGGGAATTTTTTTCAAATTATTTCCGCTGCTCTGAAAACTGCGCTCTGTGGCGCATTTATTGAGCCTTGCAATTTTTTGGGGGGGGGTGAGGGGTAAATATTTCTACGGAAAAAGACGTCCCAGTGCTTGGTTTGAGCGCCAGAAGGCAGCGAGCATTGCACAGGCAGTGACCTCGTCAGTGTGAGGATAGTTAGAGCGATGTGCTCTGCGCCCTTCAAAACAAACTCTGACAGAACCTGAGAGAACACTGAGGTGATTAGTCGGTTTTGAAGCGCCGCACGTCCAGTTCAAAACAACATCTTTAAAGCCGACATGAACGTGAGGATGGCATTGTTAGCGTCCATGCTACATGGACAGCAAACTATGCTGTCTGCATTCACCGTGGGGAAATTAAATGTTGTCTTTTCGAAGTGGACATTGTTGCGTTCGGACCAGAAATTTAAGTTGCCGGTCAATCCCAAATTCTTTTGATGACACATAAGCTGATTTTAAATGAACACCCAGAACAGAATAGGTATTTTGCAATTTATTCCAAAGCTTTGGAGGGACCAACCTAAAAAACAACACATTCAATCCGCATCGCCCAGTTGATCCGACAAACCCTTCGGACGCGCTCTCCTCCCCACACCTACCGGAACGAATCCACATATCTGTTCTTCTGCTAAGCCTGGCAAAGGGAGAGATAAGAAGGGAGTTATGGCTACTCCTCACATTCCTCCAGCTTCAAGGTTAACACATTCAATTTCCTAGCAGAGCACGAATAGAAAAACACTAGTTGTTTTCAAATATGACAATGGAAAAAAGAAATAACTCTTGAATACGGATATATGTAGGTATCTATCTCCGGCAACATCCAGCGCACGTCGGACATTAAAATATATTAAAACGTTGCAAGAGGTCGTTCGTGTCGCCAACTCACGTCGTGCAAACAGGAAGTAGTTTGTACAGAAAAATGATCTGCAAAAAAGTAGATAAGCTTGTTCGTGTACACAAGATTTTGTCATTAGATGAAGCCCAGCGGGAAAGACAGAACATAACGAGGGACTCCAGAGGCAATGTTCCCTCTAATTTTGTTTTGTTGTGTTGAGCAAACGCAAAAACTCCTTGAGCATGAAGCGCATGTGAGGATCTTAACGATTCAAACGTCTTTCTATCGTAATCAGAGTTATTGTCATGAGATTATTTCCGAATATAAGCGATTTGGCGGCCTAGCTCGGTTGGTAGAGCGGCCATGCCAGCAACTTGAGGGTTGCAGGTTCAATTCCCGCTTCCGCCATCCTAGTCACTGCTGTTGTGTCCTTGGGCAAGACACTTTACCCACCTGCTCTCAGTGCCACCCACACTGCTTTAAATGTAACTTAGATATTGGGTTTCACTATGTAAAGCGCTTTGAGTCACTAGAGAAAAGTGCTATATAAATATAATTCACTTCACACTTCACAATTACGATGACAAAATAAAATCTTGTTTTTCATGAGCTATGTACCGGTAGTCTATATCTTTCAGAGACCACATCGAGTTCCCCTTAAAAGGTTCACATTTTACACAATGAGATGTAAACATGAGATAACATTTACCGTATTTTTCGGATTATAAATCGCTCCGGAGTATAAATCGCACCTAAAGAAAATGCATAATGAAGAAGGAAAAAAACATATATAAGTCGCACTGGAGTATAAGCCTCATTTAAATGTAAATGTGGAAGTAATGTCAAAGCCCTTTGAGTACCTTGAAGGTAGAAAAGCGCTATACAAGTACAACCCATGTTTTATTTATTTATAAAGGCAATTTAAACTAAATAAAGAATAGTGAAGAACAGGCTGAATAAGTGTAGGTTATATGAGGCATAAATAAGCAACTGCTATGTTAAGCTAACATATTATGGTAAGAGTCATTCAAATAACTATAACATATAGAACATGCTATACCTTTACCAAACTATCTCTCACTCCTAATCCATAAATCCCATGAAATCTTATACGTCTAGTCTCTTACGTCAATGAGATAAATACTATTATTTGATATTTTATGGTAATGTGTTAACAATTCCACACATAAGTCGCTCCTGAGTATAAGTCACACCCCCGGCCAAACTATGAAAAAAACTGCGACTAATAGTCCGAAAAATACGGTACCTTTTTGTAGCTTTCTGTCTGTAAAATGTACACTTTTTTATGAGCATTTCTGTCATTTAGTAGCAGAATTTCATGATTGATATCCATGGATTAACTGAATAAATGACAGTAAAATAGGCACACATCTGATTGGGGAATCATGTTGTAAAGACCTACAATTTAGACTTTATGTGTAGTATTTGTTAAGATCCGTACGCGGATTTTCTCATATTATTGTTGTTTCTGTTGCATTTTCATATGACTCGTCACTTTATAAGCCGTCCTCTTTTGTTTGTTCAGCCTGGGTTCATGATTTGCTTTTTACGCAACGAGTTATACTTTCATGTATGTATATTCTCGCTAAGCTTTTCTCGCTAGCCGTTGTTCATTCCAGTTCTCATGCTGAAGGTTCTGTTTTCTCTTTTCTGCCTACGGGTCAGTTTAGTTTGCATTTTGCATCAGCTAGTTCTCATACTAGCGTCTTTGGTTTCCTTTTGTTAGCTCCAGTGTTTTGTTTCTTAGATCCTTTTGTAGAATAAATCTGTTAAAACTTACCTTTGTTGTGTTCAATTTTGACGCATCCTCGAAGGAATCGAACCCGGTACCACGAAGGAATCGAACCCGGTACCACGATGCCACACAGGCGTAACAGTATTAGTGTTGTCTGACGCACACACACACACACACACACACACACACACACACACACATACTTCCTGCTTCCTAATATGTGTGTGTGTATATATATATATATATATATATATATATTAGGGATGCACCGATTAATCGGTAACCGAATATATTCGGCCGAATATGGCAAAAAAAGCCACATTCGGCCTTCGGTGGAATGAGTTAAAAACAAGGCCGAATAGTGGCGTGTGACGCAAGTTTTGGACGAAGTGACGCAATCAACCAACGTGCAGTGACGTTGGGATATGTTGTGTACCTGTATAAGTGTATGAGGTTACAAGCACACACTTAATTGAGATTTAGTGGGGCCTCTGTTGACATTATTAGCCTGTTGTGTAGGCTACCTGTATAAGTGTATGAGGTTACAAGCACACACTTATTGAGATTTAGTGGGGCCTCTGTTTACATTATTAGCCTGTTGTGTAGGCTACCTGTATAAGTGTATGAGGTTACAAGCACACACTTATTGAGATTTAGTGGGTCCTCTGTTTACATTATTAGCCTGTTGTGTAGGCTACCTGTATAAGTGTATGAGGTTACAAGCACACACTTATTGAGATTTACTTGAGCCTTCTGTTTACATTATTAGCATATCTACTGTGGCTAAGCAGACTTTTGCCAAAAGGACAATAATTCATTTGTTGTGGGTTTATCCACTTTAATGCACTTCATTTTTTTTTGGAATGCATGTTTTGTTTGAAGGCCTAATATAAATGAAAAATTGTGCTTTTTTTGAAAGGCAAAGACTACTGGAATATTAAAAAAATGTCAATATTCAATAAAAAATTACTTTATTTGAAAAACATGTCTAAATATTTATTCTAGGCTATTTATGCAATATTAAAAAAATTGTGAAAAACTGCATTCATTATTCGGTATTCGGCCTTCGGCCAAGCGTTTAAATTTTATTCGGCTTCGGCCACAAATTTTCATTTCGGTGCATCCTTAATATATATATATATATATGCATAGATATATATTTATGTATGTATGTATTTGTACACACACATATATGCATGTATGAATGTGTATATATTAGGGCTGGGCAACGATAAAAATTTTAATCGAAGTTAATCGCACTATTTCTCTGATTAATCGCGATTAACTGCATTGTATACGAAAAGCCCAAAAATGAATTCAAAAGTAGTGTGTAGTGCACCTTTATTGGAATATTCTCCCACATGAACAAATGCGCCAAAACATTTGTTGTGCAAACACAATTTAAATCAGTCCTTGTTAAACAGTAGCAGTTAAATAGCATATTTGATGTAAATCAACTCCAAAAATGTAAATACAAACATTTAAGCTTATTGCCACTGCCAGGGTATTTAAGTTATCCTGTTTGTTATGGAAAATAAATATAATCTACATACAAATCTCTTAGCCACAATCATAACATCTGAACAGGCAATTTCTGAGGTAACAGCAGAAACATTTTTTTTATCAGGGTCTTATGTTTAAAAACCTATATTATAGGTAGTGGGCTGTTTTAGGGAATTTTTGATCCAATTATCCGTAGTAGCAATATTAATAATGTTGTGTTTATTCTGCGTAGTGCACTTAAAATAATTATGACCATATCTAGGAATTGATATGATGGGAATTTTCCGATTGTTTGCTTGGTGCTTTGATAAACTGAAGGCATCATATACATGGTACTATATTGTGATGTTATGAGCCGGGGAATAAAAGAACTACCCTACCCAGCATGCAACAGGAGTGACAAGCATGCGCGGTAGCCCGGTATAGGTTGTGTTGCCATGACGGCATCTTGTATGTTGTGATATGCACGCTCTGAAAGTAAAGGTTAAGAAGTCAGCCAACACTCCTGGTCTGCATTATTCATAAATAGACAGACAACTCATATACTCCGCTGCTTCACAGGCCGCTGGATGTAGCCGGCAAAGTATTCCCATGCTAGCTAGCCGCTCTAGCAAGCACGCCTCATTCAGTCCAAAACGGCCCGATCTATCCACATTCAGAATTGTCTGGCGGTCGTAAGTGATCCCGGAGTGACCACGCTGTAAGCCAGCCATTACATTTGCAGAATTGTCCGATATTTTTGCCAAATGTTCCATCTTTACCAAGAGCCCATCCACGCCGGGCAACGCCATCTTGTTAAGAAAAGGCGTTAACAAAATATAAGCATGTAAACAACATACGCAAATGTGCGATAAAATAATTGTCGGCGTTAATAGATTGATGAGTTAACTCATGGCTTCACGGTGGCAGAGGGGTTAGTGCGTCTGCCTCACAATACGAAGGTCCTGCAGTCCTGGGTTCAAATCCAGGCTCGGGATCTTTCTGTGTGGAGTTTGCATGTTCTCCCCGTGAATGCGTGGGTTCCCTCCGGGTACTCCGGCTTCCTCCCACTTCCAAAGACATGCACCTGGGGATAGGTTGATTGGCAACACTAAATGGTCCCTAGTGTGTGAATGTGTGTGTGTCTGTCAATCTGTGTTGGCCCTGCGATGAGGTGGCGACTTGTCCAGGGTGTACACCGCCTTCCGCTCGATTGTAGCTGAGATAGGTGCCAGGGAATAAGCGGTAGAAAATGGATGGATGGATGGAGTTAACTCATAATTAACGCACTAATTTGCCCACCCCTAATATATATATATACATATATATATACACACACATCTATTTAAATGTGTGTGTATGCTTGCATGAAAAGGTTGCGTAATGCTCGTACTGCAGGTAAAGGCGAGTGTAGTCTCTTCGCATCAGAGAGAAGTGAGAGGACAGCCTCGGGTGAAAAGATGCCGACGACGACGTGGGTTCAATCTAGAAATAGTTTTGCACGGCAGCAGAGGAGACTTTGACTAACACTGATTACATCCTACTCCCTTCCAACTATTCAGCAGGACGCCACACGCGGTTTCACGGTGGCGAGCAGCAAAGTGGCAGCCGAAGTGAGCGCGGCTTCTTTTCCCAAGCGAGATCAGCTTCATGCGCATTGATTGTGTGGCCATGTTGTTTATGTTTGCATCCTCCCCTTTAATGACGTCCTCACAGAGGAGCATGACGGCTTCCATCTGTCAGTCATTACAAACAAGAAGTGCTACTTCTGCACACACACCAAGATTCAGCTTCTTGAAAGGCTCGTTTGTTCTCACTTTACTGTGGACTGCAACATATTTTTCTATTAGCTCTTTTTGGAGTAAGCGTGTCCGCCTAAAGAGTTTGTTATGTAAGTGGATCAAGCTTTGTTTCCAGCAGCGACGTCCCCTTGCTCTTACGTAAACATACTTTTTATTCATCACGCGTTTATCAAGGCAATGTTTGGTCGCATGACGATAATTCTTTTTGTTTACTACAATCAGTTATTGTTTGCTATAAAATACAAGCCGGGGGGTTTTCCGGAAGGCAAAGTGTATAAATACTATCAGACAAAGTTGTCATTTTTAATTCATTTTCCTTGCAAAGTAGCTTACTTTTAAGTGCACTTATTTTTAGTGCTCTAAACCAGTGGTTCTCAACCTTTTTTAATTGATTTACCCCCTGTGAATTTTTTTTTTTTTAATTCAAGTACCCCCGAATTAGAGCAAAGCATTTTTGGTTGAAAAAAGGAGATAAAAAAGTAAAATACAGCACTATGTCATCAGTTTCTGATTTATTAAATTGCATAACAGTGCAAAATATTGCTCATTTGTAGTAGTCTTTCTTCAACTATTTAGAAAAAAAAGATATAAAATTAAAGCTGCAAGCAGCGTTGGTCGGGCCCGCCTTTGGCTGCTGCCCCCGCGACCCAAACCCGGATAAGCGGGAGAAGCATGGATAGTAGCGACTATTATTATAGGGTATTGTGTGTAGAATTTTGAGGACAAAAAAGATTTAATTCCATTTCACATTGTCATCGTCTACTGTTAGTCCTAAGTGGACCAATACTTTTGTCCAGTGGAAGCCATAAGTGTCCCAATACTTTTGTCCAGTGGTAGTAGCCATCTTGAGACAACAGCAGCGCAGCAGCATCAGCGCAGTGGTTCTTTGAAGGGTCATAAAATCAAAACCGGAGCAGTAATCACAACTCTTTCAATAACTTTTAATCAAAAGGGTTCAAACTCTCTCCTGTGCGAGTTTGAAGCCGAAACGACAGACGCGCTCAGAGGAGATAATGTTTGAAGAAAGGTGACGGGTTTTTACAAAACGTTTGTTTTGAAGGGGTAATTGCCAACTTCCTGTGGATTTTTGCTGAAGGATGTCAATAAGTAAAATGTAGGTCTAAGTGAGACCTACATAGAAGTTTTTGTTTCATGTGTTTCCGACATTCCTACCGGAAGTTACAAGCAGTTTTGTCTGTGTTTTCTTCCCAGGAGCAGTTTTTTCGGTGTTTTATTCAAAAATTGTGCTAGAGTGCAATTTTTAAGTTTTTTTTTTTTTTAGATTGTAATTTTTGCCAGTCCTGATGTGTGTGCCAAGTTTGGTGAGTTTTGAAGCATTTTAAAGGGGTCTAATTATAGCGCAAAGAGACAAAAAGTGCATTTTTTTAGGCAAATTTTGCTTTGAAGGGATTTTAACAAAATTGTTGTTGATTTTTGCCCTAGAAGGTATCATTATGAAATGTAGGTCTAAGTCTGCCCTACATAGAGGTTTTCGTTTCATGTCTCTCAGACATTCTTAACAGAAGTTACAAGCAGTCTGTTTTTTTCCCCTAGGGGGCGCTAGAGAGCAATTTTAATTTTTGGGGTTTGGTTCTTTAATAGGTTGGGAAGGTTTGCTGGACCGATGTGTGTGTCAAATTTGGTGAGTTTTGAAGCATGTTAAGGGGGTCAAATTACAGCGCGTAGGTGCGGAATAATAAAAAGAAAGAAAGAAAGAAAGAAAGAAAGAATAAAACGCACGAAATTCAATAGGTCCTTTGGCCATTGCCAAAAGACTCCCTGTGGAGTCCTTTGGTAATGGGCCATGCGGGCCCTAATAACTAAAAACTTGTTGAAAAATAAACAAGTGCTTCAATTGTAAATGCAGATTTCTCCACATAGAAGTAATCATCAACTTAAAGTGTCCTCTTTTGGGCCGTTCTCTAGTTTTATATTTTGTGAACACCCGTCACCTTTTTTCAAACGATATCTCTTCTGAGCCCTTTTGTTGTTTCGGCTTCAAACTCGCACAGAAGAGACTTTGAACCCTTCTGATTAAAAGTTATTGAAATAGTTTTGATAAGTTTTCCGGTTTGGATTTTACGCGCCTTCAAAAAACCCTGCGCAAATGTTCCTAAAAAATGCCATTTTTGCCTCTTTGAGCTGTAATTTGACCCATTTAAAATGCTTCAAAGTGCAAGTTAAAGCTCTACTATGCCAAGCGAAAGCCATTTATCAACAACATCCAGAAACGCCAATCTATAATTTCAACCCCTTAACATAATTCAAAACTCACCAAATTTTACACATACATCAGGACTGGCAAAAATTGCCATCTGATAAAAAACCAAACCCCAAAAATCCAATTTGCGCTCTAACGCCCCCTAGGAAAATACCCAGGCAAAACTGCTTGCAACTTCTGTTAGGAATGTCGTAGAGACATGAAACAAAACCTCTATATAGGTCTGACTAAGATCAAGGTTTGAGAAGTGGCAGCAGCAACCAAAGGCGGACCCGACCAACGCTGCTTGCAGCTTTAATTTTTTTTAATTCAAGTACTCCCTAAATAGAGCAAAGTTTTTTTGTGAAAAAAATAGATAAAGAAGTAAAATACAGCACTATGTCAGCAGTTTCTGATTTATTAAATTGCATTACAGTGCAACATATTGCTCATTTGTGGTGGTCTTTCTTCAACTATTTGGAAAAAATATATAAAAAATAACTTAAAACTTGTTGAAAAATAAACAAGTGCTTCAACTGTAAATGCAGATTTCTCCACATAGAAGTAATCATCAACTTAAAGTGCCCTCTTTTGGGCCGTTCTCTAGTTTTATATTTTGTGAACACCCGTCACCTTTTTTCAAACGATATCTCCTCTGAGCCCGTTTGTCTTTTCGACTTCAAACTCGCACAGGAGAGAATTTGAACCCTTCTGATTAAAAGTTATTGAAAGAGTTTTGATAAGTTCTCCGGTTTGGATTTTACGCGCCTTCAAAAAAACCCTGCGCAAATTTTCCAAACAAATGCCATTTTTGCCTCTTTGAGCTGTAATTTGACCCATTTAAAATGCTTCAAAGTGCAAGTTAAAGCTCTACTATGCCAAGCAAAAGCCATTTATCAACAACATCCAGAAAGGCCGATCTATAATTTCAACCCCTTAACATAATTCAAAACTCACCAAATTTTACACACACATCAGGACCGGCAAAAATTGCCATCGGATAAAAAACCAAACCCCAAAAATCAAATTTGCGCTCTAACGCCCCCTAAGAAAATACCCAGGCAAAACTGCTTGTAACTTCTTTTAGGAATGTCGTAGAGACATGAAACAAAAACCTCTATATAGGTCTGACTAAGACCAAGGTTTGAGAAGCGGCGGCAGCAACCAAAGGCGGACCCGACCAACGCTGCTTGCAGCTTTAATATTTTATTTATTTTTATTATTACTAATTTTTTTTTTACACTGTGGCACTTTGAGGTTGTTTGCTCAACATAAAGTGCTTTTTACAAATAAAATCTATTATCATTATAATAGAGATCCATCTGGATTCATCAACTTCATTCTAAACATTTCTTCACAAGAAAAAAGAAATATTTAACATCAATATTTAAGGAACATGTCCACAAAGAATCTAGCTGTCAACACTGAATATTGTAGTGTTGCATTTCTTTTCACACTTTATGAACTTACATTCATATTCTGTTGAATTATTATTCAATAAATCTATTTAAAAATGATTTTTGAATTGTTGCTATTTTTAGAACATTTTTTTTAAATCTCACTTACCCCTTGGCATACCTTCAAGTACCCCCATTTGAGAACCACTGCTCTAAACTAATAATAATCACATCCATTACAGAAAATAAACAGCATTTCTTAGTATTTTCAAGTTGCATTATCACTGGAGGACGAGGCTAAACATGTTACAAGCTAACCGCTAAGCTAGCTTCCAGCAACACCAACAAGTAAATGCTTTGTAAACTTTAGGAAGTGTAGATGGATCCACTTTGGCCCCCCTGGAAAAAACAAAACAAAAAAACTCTGGCAACACAAAGCCCATTCTTGCTTGATGTGCAGCTTAAGTTGTTCAACAGTCTCACCTTCATATGTTAGCCTTCACACATGTTCAATGTCTGGACTACAGGCAGGCCAGTCTAGTACCCGCACTCTTTTACTATGAAGCCACGCTGTTGTAACTCCTGGCTTGGCGTTGTCTTTCTGAAATAAGCAGGGGCGTCCATGATAACAACTTATGTTGCTCCAAAAGCTGTATGTACCTTTCAGCAGATGTGTAAGTTACCCAAGCCTTGGCCACTAATACACCCCCATACCATCACACATGCTGCCTAGAACACTTTGTGCCTAGAACAAGCCGGATGGTCCTTCTCCTTATGGTCCGGACAGCACGACGCCCACAGTTTCCAAAAAACAATTTGAAGTGTGGACTCGTCAGACCACAGAACAATTTTCCATCTCAGATGAGCTCGGGCCCAGCGATGTGTTTCTGGGTGTTGTTGATAAAGGGCTTTGGCTTTGCATAGTAGAGTTTTAACTTGCACTTACCGATGTAGCGACCAACTGTAGTGAAGTGAAGTGAATTATATTTATATAGCGCCTTTCTCTAGTGACTCAAAGCGCTTTACATAGTGAAACCCAATATCTAAGTTACATTTAAAGCAGTGTGAGTGGCACTGGGAGCAGGTGGGTAATGTGTCTTGCCCAAGGACACATCAGCAGTGACTAGGATGGCAGGAGCGGGAATCGAACCTGCAACCCTCTAGTTGCTGACACGGCCGCTCTACCAACCGAGCTATAGCGCACTGACAGTGCTTTTCTGATGTGTTCCTGAGCCCATGTGGTGATATCCTTTACACACTGATGTGGCTTTTTGATGCAATACCGCCTGAAGGATCCATGGTCATGGGCATTCAATGTTGGGTTTTAGCATTGCCGCTTACGTGCAGTGATTTCTCCCGATTCTCTGAACCTTTTGATGATATTACGGAGCGTAGATGGTGAAATCCCTAAATTCCTTGCAATAGCTGCTTGAGAAATGTTGTTTTTAAAGAATTTGCTCAGGCATTTGTTGACAAAGTGGTGACCCTCGCCCCGTCCTTGTTTGTGAATGAGTGAGCATTTCATGGAAGCTGCTTTTATAGCCAATCTTGGCACCCACCTGTTCCCAATTAGCCCACACACCTGTGGGATGTTCCAAATACGTGTTTGACGAGCATCCCTCAACTTTGTCAGTCTTTTTTGCCATTTGTGCCAGCTTTTTTGAAACATGCTGCAGGCTTGAAATTCCAAATGAGCTAATATTTGCAAAAAATAACACATTTTGTCATTTTTAATGTGAAATATCTTGTCTTTGCAGTCTATTCAATTGAAGGATTTGTTGTATTCTCTTTTTATTGAGCATTTACACAACCTGACAACTTTACTGGTTTCTGGGTTGTAAAACTGAGGTCGACCACTTAGTCATTTGAAAAGTAGCTCGCCTGCTGAAAGAGTGTGTGGGCCCCTGAAATAAACACAGAACAATGCAAACCAAACTGCAGCAAACTTAATTTGCACTATTAGTGGCAACAAGTTTAACCTCTTGTTTGAATAGAATAGAATAGAATGAACTTTATTGTCATTATATTTGCATATAACGAGATTAAAGACTCCAACTTAAGGTGCGGTAGTGGGAACAAATATGGGGTGAAATAAATGACAAAAGAGGTAATAAAGGAAAAACTAACAATTGAAATAAACAGACTTTTATCCAATAAAAATAATAAGCAATTCTGTTCAATATACAAAACACTATAGAAGTACAAAATACAAATACTGTACTGAAGCTGTGAATACGGTGCACAACTTGTCTTGTCTGCAGAGAAAGGTCTATAAAAACATGCACGACAGAGTCTGGTGTGGATGAACTTGACTGGCCTGCACAGAGTCCTGACCTGAATTCGATAGAACACCTTTTGGGATGAATTAGAACGGAAGATGAGAGCCAGGCCAACATCAGTGTGTGACCTCGCCAATGCGCTTTTGGAAGAATGGTGGAAAATCCCTATAAACACACTCCACAGGGGGGGGTCAGAGAAGAGGTAGTCTTGTGTTTCATATGAAGGGAATTATCTAGTTGACCTGTGACCTCCTAAAACCCTGAGATTGGTCTCAGCGAGAGGCAATTCCCACCAATCCGCGGCCACTGTCTACCTGAATTAGTCCAAAAACCACACTTGACCCCTGCAGGTCGAGCTTAATCCCAGCCGTGCGGGGCCGGATGTGGTCCGGACGGGGGCTGGGCGACCCACTTGTGTCACCGGGGGGGGACACAGAACAGATATGTCATAATGATGGTGGAAAATGAGACTCTCTCTTCACAGCTTTCTAATTTGGCCAAACCGAACTAAGCCAGAGCTCCTGGTCCACCAACCAGCTTGCAGAGCAGAAGATATTATGGTTGAACTTTGACCCTGAACCCATGTCTCTGCTTCACTTCAAAGCAATCAAGGCTGCTGCTTGCTGATTGAGCGCTTTGTTTTGTCAATTATCTGCACCCGCCTTTCAACTGTCGGGTCTGAGTGCAAACACCCACCGAGGTTCTCAACTCCCAAACTATCCAAATATGTTCCCAGTGCCATTAGACCAGTGTTTTTCAACCACTGTGCCGCGGCACACTCGTGTGCCGTGGTGTGCTTTGTCATATCGCCTATTTGGGTTGAAAATATCTCTCGCAAACCAGTAATAATAATCATTAAACTTGCCGTTGTTGAGTGTCGGTGCTGTCTAGAGCGCGGCAGAGTAACCGTGTGTGGAGGGAGGTGTGGCCAGCGCTGCCTGCAAGAGCAAAGGTCACCACCTCTGTCCTTGGTGCTGAGGACAGCGCGCCATCAATCGCATCCTCGTAGTCCTACTTATGTTTTGAATAACTGCGATGAGGTGGCGACTTGTCCGGGGTGTACGCCGCCTTCTGCCCGATTGTAGCTGAGATAGGCACCTGCGCCCCCCGCGACCTCAAAGGGAATAAGAGGTAGAAAATGGATGGATGTTTTTAATAACTGCAATGAGGTGGCGACTTGTCCGGGGTGTACCTCACCTTCTGCCCGATTGTAGCTGAGATAAGCCCCAGCGCCCCCAAAGGGAATAAGAGGTAGAAAATGGATGGATGGATGGATGGATGGATGTTTTTAATAACTGCGATGAGGTGGCGACTTGTCCAGGGTGTACCTCACCTTCTGCCCGATTGTAGCTGAGATAGGCACCAGCGACCCCAAAGGGAATAAGAGGTAGAAAATGGATGGATGGATGGATGGATATTTTTAATAACTGCGATGAGGTGGCGACTTGTCCAGGGTGTACACCGCCTTCTGCCCGATTGTAGCTGAAATAGGCACCAGCGCCCCCAAAGGGAATAAGAGGTAGAAAATGGATGGATGGATGTTTTTAATAACTGCGATGAGGTGGCGACTTGTCCAGGGTGTACAACGCTTTCTTCCCGAATATAGCTGAGATAGCACCAGCGCCCCCAAAGGGAATAAGAGGTAGGAAATGGATGGATGGATGTTTTTAATAACTGCGATGAGGTGGCGACTTGTCCAGGGTGTACCCCGCCTTCTGCCCGATTGTAGCTGAGATAAGCCCCTGCGCCCCCAAAGGGAATAAGAGGTAGAAAATGGATGGATGGATTTTTTTAATAACTGCAATGAGGTGGCGACTTGTCCAGGGTGTACGCCGCCTTCTGCCCGATTGTAGCTGAAATAGGCACCAGCGACCCCAAAGGGAATAAGAGGTAGAAAATGGATGGATGGATGGATTTTTTTAATAACTGCAATGAGGTGGCGACTTGTCCAGGGTGTACGCCGCTTTCTTCCCGTTTGTAGCTGAGATAGGCACCAGCGACCCCAAAGGGAATAAGAGGTAGAAAATGGATGGATGGATGGATGTTTTTAATAACTGCGATGAGGTGGCGACTTGTCCAGGGTGTACGCCGCCTTCTGCCCGATTGTAGCTGAAATAGGCACCAGCGACCCCAAAGGGAATAAGAGGTAGAAAATGGATGGATGGATGGATTTTTTTAATAACTGCAATGAGGTGGCGACTTGTCCAGGGTGTACGCCGCTTTCTTCCCGTTTGTAGCTGAGATAGGCACCAGCGACCCCAAAGGGAATAAGAGGTAGAAAATGGATGGATGGATGGATGGATGGATGTTTTTAATAACTGCGATGAGGTGGCGACTTGTCCAGGGTGTACGCCGCTTTCTTCCCGATTGTAGCTGAGATAGGCACCAGCGACCCCAAAGGGAATAAGAGGTAGAAAATGGATGGATGGATGGATGGATGGATGTTTTTAATAACTGCGATGAGGTGGCGACTTGTCCAGGGTGTACGCCGCCTTCTGCCCGATTGTAGCTGAAATAGGCACCAGCGACCCCAAAGGGAATAAGAGGTAGAAAATGGATGGATGGATGGATGTTTTTAATAACTGCGATGAGGTGGCGACTTGTCCAGGGTGTACACAGACTTCTGCCCGATTGTAGCTGAGATAGGCCCCAGCGCCCCCCGTGACCTCAAAGGGAATAAGAGGTAGAAAATGGATGGATGGATGGATGTTTTTAATAACTGCGATGAGGTGGCGACTTGTCCAGGGTGTACGCCGCCTTCTGCCCGATTGTAGCTGAGATAGGCACCAGCGACCCCAAAGGGAATAAGAGGTAGAAAATGGATGGATGGATGGATGTTTTTAATAACTGCGATGAGGTGGCGACTTGTCCAGGGTGTACACAGACTTCTGCCCGATTGTAGCTGAGATAGGCCCCAGCGCCCCCCGTGACCTCAAAGGGAATAAGAGGTAGAAAATGGATGGATGGATGGATGTTTTTAATAACTGCGATGAGGTGGCGACTTGTCCAGGGTGTACGCCGCCTTCTGCCCGATTGTAGCTGAGATAGGCACCAGCGACCCCCCACGACGCCAAATGGAATAAGTGGTACAAAATGGATGGATGTTTTTAATAAAAGTTTTCAGCTACGTCCGCATCCTCTCTCCCCGCCTGCTCCCGGCCGCTTACTGTTAAAGACAACAGAAGATTAGATTAACACGTACCACTCGTGAAATCTAGTCGCCTGCCAGCCATGTCTCGCCATCAGCACTGCCCCGCCCCCGTCTGATGGTGCTCATCCTCAGCACCATGGACTTGATTGATTAATTGATTGATTGATTGATTGAAACTTGTATTAGTAGATTGCACAGTACAGTACATATTCCGTACAATTGACCACTAAATGGTAACACCCCAATAAGTTTTCAACTTATTCATCAATTCATGGTAAAAGACTGAGGCAGTGACCTTTGCTCCTGCAGGCAGCGCTGGCCACATCTCCCTCCACACCGTGTAATACTCTTCCATATCAGTAGGTGGCAGCAGGTAGCTAATTGCTTTGTAGATGTCGGGAACATGGTTTGTCATGATCACAATATGCAGGTAAATAAATGTGTCTAATGCTTCACCCAAAAATAAACAAAAGGTGAAGAAAATGCATTGAAGTTTAGGGAAGGCTTTGCGGAACCAAACTAAAACTGAAGCGGCTGCCAAGTAAACAAAAACAGAATGCTGGACGACAGCAAAGACTTACTGTGGAGCAAAGACCAAGGACATCCCAACAATGTTCCCACAAGGAAGGATAATTAAACAGTCTGGATCGCTAAAACAAAGTCGATGCGGGAAAAATCGCTGAAAGGAAGACATGAAAATACCAACAAAAGAGAAAAAGCCACCAAAACAGGAGCACAAGACAAGAAGTAAAACACTACACAGGAAAACAGCAAAACACCCCAAATGAGTCCCAGGTTGATGTGACAGTACTTTGAGACAAGAGCTATAGTCGTGCATGGTTTGTTATCGTCTGAATTCTAAACCAACACTTGCGAGAACAAATTTTTACTGTCAATATCAGCTTTTGAGTTACATTTTTTAATGTTTCCTGCTGGTGATGTGCCTCCACATTTCCTCAATGACAAAAATGTGCTTTGGCTCCAAAAAAGGGTTGAAAAACGCGGCGTTAGACGACGGCGGCTGGCTTTTGTGCGTGCGTAAACACACCTGTGCTGCACGGCGGGCCAAAGTGACGATGAACAGACGCGCCAGCGGGGGAGATAAGTGGCCGGCTTGGAAGTGGGCAGCGGTCCAGCCACTCCAAGCTCCGCCTCCAAAGGAATCAACGGAGACGTTAGAAAGCTCTCTTTATCCCTCGACGACTATTCCCATAAATGCTTTAATCACTACTCCCTCGGGAGTGTGTGTGTGTGTGTGTGTGTGTGTGTGTGTGTGTGTGTGTGTGTGTGTGTGTGTGTGTGTGTCCTGTGATGTCCGACTGGTCTCAGTGCCGCACAGATGGCTGTATTTAGCTGCCAGGCGTGCGTCTAATTTACCAACATTTATTCACCCCCCTTCCACACACACACACACACACACACACACACACACACACACACACACACACACACACACACACACACACACACACACACACACACACCGGTTTCTGGATGGTTTTCTTCTAATTGGATGTAATGCAGTTGATGGGGAAGACTCGTTAGGCTCCATTCACACTTCACAACAAATGTGTGTTTTTTTTGTTTGCCAATTAAATGCACCAAAAGTTCTTCGAATCTGACTGAACTTTGAATGCTGCAGGATACCAAAACATGTTTGGACAATTCCATGCTCCCAAACTTGTGGGAACAGTTTGGAGTGGGCCCGCTTCCTCTTCCAACATGACTGTGCACCAGTGCACAAAGCAAGTTCCATAAAAACATGGATGGCAAAGTCCTGTGTGGATGAACTTGACTGGCTTGCACAGAGTCCTGACCTGAACCCGATAGAACACCTTCGGGATGGATTTGAACGGAGACTGAGAGCCAGGACTTTCTCCACCAACATCAGGGGATTTCATTGAAGTATCGGTGGTTGTTAGATGTATATATGGGGGTGTGAGCATTGTTACACAGTAGTGCCTTGCTTCTGTGCCGGCATGACGAGACCAGTTTGTTGCGTTTGTTTTTAACATCACATGGACAAAGATAAGACCGTCTGGAGGAAAGTTCTGTGGTCAGATGAAAGAAAAATGGAGCTGTTTGTGCCACAATATCCAGACATATGAGTTGAGGCCTTTAATCCCAGGAACACCACACCTACCGTCATGCATGGTGGTGGTAGTGTTATGGTCTATATCAGGGGTCACCAACCTTTTTGAAAGCAAGAGCTACTTCTTGGGTACTGATTAATGCCAAGGGCTACCAGTTTGATACACACTTAAATAAATTGCCAGAAATAGCCAATTTGCTCAATTTATCTTTAATAAATAAATCTATATTTATAAAAAAATGTGTATTTCTGTCGGTCATTCCGTCGTAACTTTTTTTTTTTCCTTTTACGGAAGGCTTTTTGTAGAGAATAAATGATGAAAAAAACACTTAATTGAACGATTTAAATAAGGACAAAACATGAAAAAAATTAAAATAAAATATTGAAACATAGTTTATCTTCAATTTCGACTCTTCAAAATTCAAAATTCAACCGAAAAAAATGAAGAGAAAAACTAGCTAATTTTAATCTCTTTGAAAAAATAAAAAAAAATAATTTATGGAACATCATTAGTCATTTTTCCTGATTAAGATTAATTTTAGAATTTTGATGACATGTTTTAAAAAGGTTCAAATCCAATCTGCACTTTGTTAGAATATATAACAAATTGGACCGAGCTATATTTCTAACAAAGACAAATCATTATTTCTTTTAGATTTTCCAGAACAAACATTTTAAAATAAATTCAAAGGACTTTGAAATCAGATTTAGATTTTATTTTAAAGATTTTCTAATTTGCCAGAATATTTTTTTATTTATTTTAATCATAATAATTTTGAAGACATTTTTTTTTACAAATATTCTTCCTCGAAAAAACAGAAGCTAAAATGAAGAACTAAATAAAATGTATTTACTATTCTTTACAATAAAAAAAAAAAAAAATTGGGGCCACATTGGGGCCACATTGGGGCCACATCGTGTCAACATTGGGGCCACATCGTGTCAACATTGGGGCCACATTGTGTCAACATTGGGTCCACATTGGGGCCACATTGGGGGCACATTGGGGCCACATTGTGTCAACATTGGGGCCACATTGTGTCAACATTGGGGCCACATTGGGGCCACATTAGGGCCACATTGGGTCCACATTAGGGCCACATTGGGGCCACATTGGGGCCACATTGGGGCCACATTGGGGCCACATTGGGGTCACATTGAGTCCACATTGGGGCCATATTCGGGGCACATTGGGGCCACATTGGGGCCCTATTGGGTCCACATTGGGGCCCTATTGGGTCCACATTGGGTCCACATTGGGCCCTCATTGGGTCCACATTGGGGAAACATTGGGGCGACATTGGGTCCACATTGGGTCCACATTGGGTCCACATTGGGGACACATTGGGTCCACATTAGGTCCACATTGGTTCCACATTGGGTCCATATTGGGGCCCCATTGGGGCCACATTGGGGCCACATTGGGGCCACATTGGGTCCACATTAGGGCCACATTGGGGCCACATCGGGGCCACATTGAGTCCACATTGGGGCCATATTCAGGGCACATTGGGTCCACATTGGGTCCACATTGGGGCCACATTGGGGCCCTATTGGGTCCACATTGGGGCCCTATTGGGTCCACATTGGGGCCCTATTGGGTCCACATTGGGGCCACATTGGGGCCACATTGGGTCCACATTGGGGAAACATTGGGGCGACATTGGGTCCACATTGGGGACACATTGGGGAAACATTGCGGCCACATTGGGGCCACATTGGGGACACATTGGGTCCACATTGGGTCCATGTTGGGGCCACATTGGGTCCACATTGGGGACACATGGGGTCCACATTGGGTCCACATTAGGGAAACATTGCGGCCACATTGGGTCCACATTGGGTCCACATTGGGGCCACATTGGGTCCATATTGGGGCCACATTGGGTCCACATTGGGGACACATGGGGTCCACATTGGGTCCACATTGGGGAAACATTGCGGCCACATTGGGTCCACATTGGGTCCGCATTGGGGCCACATTGGGTCCCCTTTGGGTCCACATTGGGGCCACATTGGAGTCTGATAAAGATGAAGTGTGACTTGCAGTGTAAACAGTCAGCTGGACTAAGTGAGATCCTTTGGCCTGCAGTAGTCTCAGACATGGTTTAACCACGTGGTTTTGCAGGAATCCCAAGGATGAATCCTTGCAGGGTTTGTCTTCAGAACTTCCACTAAAGAAGCTTGAAGAAAGGTTTTTACTTTTCGGTCTCGTCTGTTCAAGTTGGGAGAGAATGAAAGGAGGTCTGCTGGAGCTCCAATGCCGACACAGCAGACCTGTCCCTGGAGACTAGAAGCAGCTGAAGTCTGCGTGAGAATGTCTGTTCCGTCTGTTTTAGCGCTCAGGCAGTGTTTTTCCTGCCTGGTTGTCGGCACGTCACATCAGGTTAACTTCTAGAAGCTCCTTCTGCACTCTTGTTACGGGACGGACTGTTGTTGTATGTTCTCTCTTTGGCCCTTGACTCCAATGAACAGTATGCTTCAAAGTAGCTTGAGGAAGCATTAGCGATGGCAGCTTGACGTGTGGCCTGTCTTGGAGAATTGAGTCGGCTGGTGTTCTGTACAAAACTTAATTGTACGTAAGTCGGTAATTTGTAGAAAATTGGCGTGTTTTTGAAAGTACTTGAAACAACATCATGTTTTAAAGTTAAAGTACCAATGATTGTCACACACACATTGAACTTTGTCTCTGTTTAATTCCTTGCTTCTTGTCTGTTTAATAATGCCATCGGTGTTTGAACCTGACAACTTTGTTTGTTTTGTGTTTTTTTCAAGTGTCTCTAGAAGGGTCTGAAATTGGGCAAAACCCAAATCAAGACTTGGTTGTGTGAAGATGCTGAATAGCGACAGGATCCCTCGTCACAGGCAGTCCCGTTATAATGTGTTTAAGAGTGAGGCTCCACCCACTCTATCTGGTCCAAATGGAGTAGAGAGAGATGAAGTACAAATGTTGATAAAAAAAAAAAAAACATGTACTGAAGCTGTTTCCATGACAAACTACAAGGGGAGAATGTCACACAAGAACCTTGGAAGTACTTCAGTTGTAGAAAAAACATTTTTTTGGAAGTATTTGAAAATGCTTCATTTTAGTTCCCCTTTTTGTATTTGTCGTGTTGTCATTCTCATCCCAATTGAACAAGAAAGGAACAAGAATTGTTCATGTTTTTGTGCCCCGTTGTCATGGGGATTTAGTTTAATGAAGCAAGTACCACAAAGAACTAGTACATGGTTTTCAGGAGAATTTCAGAACATTTCCTACAAATAAACATCAATTATTGCACAATTAGTTGGAACAAGGCATGTTTTTCAGGGTTTCTTACAAACCCCGTTTCCATATGAGTTGGGAAATGGTGTTAGATGTAAATATAAACAGAATACAATGATTTGCAAATAATTTCAAGCCATATTCAGTTGAATATGCTACAAAGACAACATATTTGATGTTCAAACTCATAAACTTTATTGTTTTTTTGCAACTAATAATGAACTTAGAATTTCATGGCTGCAAGACGTGCCAAAGTAGTTGGGAAAGGGCATGTTCACCACTGTGTTGCATCACCTTTTCTTTTAACAACACTCAATAAACGTTTGGGAACTGAGGAAACTAATTGTTGAAGCTTTGAAAGTGGAATTCTTTCCCATTCTTGTTTTATGTAGAGCTTCAGTCCTTCAACAGTCCAGGGTCTCCGCTGTCCTATTTTACGCCTCATAATGCGCCACACATTTTCCATGGGAGACAGGTCTGGACTGCAGGCGGGCCAGGAAAGTACCCGCACTCTTTTACTACGAAGCCATGCTGTTGTAACACGTGGCTTGGCATTGTCTTGCTGAAATAAGCAGGGGCGTCCATGAAAAAGACGGCGCTTCAAAGGCAGCATATGTTGTTCCAAAACCTGTATGTACCTTTCAGCATTAATGGTGCCTTCACAGATGTGTAAGTTACCCATGCCTTGGGCACTAATGCACCCCCATACCATCACACATGCTGGCTTTTACACTTTGCGTCGATAACAGTCTGGATGGTTCGCTTCCCCTTTGGTCCGGATGACACGATGTCGAATATTTCCAAAAACAATTGGAAATGTGGACAGAACAGTTTTCCACTTTGCATCAGTCCATCTTAGATGATCTCGGGCCCAGAGAAGCCGGCGGTGTTTCTGGATGTTGTTGATAAATGGCTTTCGCTTTGCCTAGTAGAGCTTTTACTTGCACTTACAGATGTAGCGACAAACTGTATTTAGTGACAGTGGTTTTCTGAAGCGTTCCTGAGCCCATGTGGTGATATCCTTTAGAGATTTATGTCGGTTTTGATACAGTGCCGTCTGAGGGATGGAAGGTCACGGTCATTCAATGTTGGTTTCCGGCCATGCCGCTTACGTGGAGTGATTTCTCCAGATTCTCTGAACCTTTTGATGATATTATGGAGCGTAGATGTTGAAATCCCTAAATTTCTTGCAATTGCACTTTGAGAAAGGTTGTTCTTAAACTGTTTGACTATTTGCTCACGCAGTTGTGGACAAAGGGGTGTACCTCGCCCCATCCTTTCTTGTGAAAGACTGGGAAGCTGTTTTTATACCCAATCATGG
>NC_084624.1:48444425-48459425 GCF_033978795.1 Nerophis ophidion
GTTTATAGTTATATTGTAAAACTTACAAACGTTGCTTGAAAAGCTTAATGAATGATCCTTTCGAGTAATAACGCTATGGACAGCTAGAAGACGGAACGGTTTAGAGCACCAAAATAGAAAAAGCAAACTGTCGATGTTCAACGCGCGGCACATGCAGTGAGCAAACACGTCCAAAAGGTGGCGCCGTAGCCGCACAATAAGACACCCGTCTGCTGAAAAGGTGTGCAGTTGTTGCCTAATGTGTCGGTCCGATATCAGCGAGAAAAAAGTGAAGTATCGATTGATATCGGCCTGCCTTAAAAATCTAACCACTAAACATCTAAATGTCCTCCAATAAGCACTCAGGGTTTGTTTTTCCCATAGTTTTGTGACGTTGTTTACTGAATTAAAACATAGTCTGCCACTAGGAGCTAGCAGCTACACAACAGCTTAGCACACAATAGCACACATGCTAGACACACATATTGCAGTCTTAAACATGTAATATACACACACATACAATATCAACATACATATTAACCTGTAATATACACACACATACAATATCAACATACATATAAACATGTAATATACACACACATACAATATAAACATAAATATAAACTTGTAATACACACACATACAATATAAACATAAATATAAACATGTAATATACACACACATACTAATATAAACATGAATATAAACATGTAATATACACACACATACAATATAAACATGTAATATACACACACATACAATATAAACATACATATAAACATGTAATATACACACATACACAAAATAACCATACATATAAACATGTAATATACACACACACACAATATAAACATGTAATATACACACACATACAATATAAACATACATATAAACATGCAATATACACACACATACAATATAAACATACATATAAAGATGTAATATACACACACATACAATATAAACATACATATTAACGTGTAATATACACACACATACAATATAAACATACATATAAACATGTAATATACACACACATACAATATAAACATAAATATAAACATGTAATATACACACACATACAATATAAAAATGTAATGTAACCACATATACAATACAAACATACATATAAACATGTAATATACACACACATACAATATAAACATAAATATAAACTTGTAATATACACACATAAATATATATAAACATAAATATAAACATGTAATATACACACATACAATATAAACATACATATAAACATGTAATATACACACACATACAATATAAACATAAATATAAACTTGTAATATACACACATAAATATATATAAACATACATATAAACATGTAATATACACACATACAATATAAACATACATATAAACATGTAATATACACACACATACAATATAAACATACATATTAACCTGTAATATACACACACATACAATATAAACATACATATAAACATGTAATGTACACACACATACAATATAAACATACATATAAACATGTAATATACACACACATACATAGAAACATAAATATAAACTTGTAATATACACACACATACAATATAAACATGTAATATACACACATACAATACAAACATACATATAAACATGTAATATACACACACATACAATATAAACATACATATTAACCTGTAATATACACACACATACAATATAAACATACATATAAACATGTAATATACACACACATACAATATAAACATAAATATAAACTTGTAATATACACACATACAATATAAACATAAATATAAACATGTAATATACACACACATACTAATATAAACATGAATATAAACATGTAATATACACACACATACAATATAAACATACATATAAACATGTACTATACACACATACAATATAAACATAAATATAAACATGTAATATACACACACATACAATATAAACATAAATATAAACATGTAATATACACACACATACGATATAACCATACATATAAACATGTAATATACACACACATACAATATAAACATAAATATAAACATGTAATATACACACACATACAATATAAACATAAATATAAACATGTAATATACACACACATACAATATAAACATACATATAAACATGTAATATACACACACACATACAATATAAAAATAAATATAAACATGTAATATACACACACATACAATATAACATATAATATACACACACAAATACAAACATACATATAAACATGTAATATACACACACATACAATATAAACATAAATATAAACTTGTAATATACACACACATACAATATAAACATACATATAAACATGTAATGTACACACACATACAATATAAACATACATATAAACATGTAATATACACACACATACAATATAAACATACATATAAACATGTAATATACACACACATACAATATAAACATAAATATAAACTTGTAATATACACACACATACAATATAAACATACATATAAACATGTAATGTACACACACATACAATATAAACATACATATAAACATGTAATATACACACACATGCAATATAAACATACATATAAACATGTAATATACACACACATACAATATAAACAAATATAAACATGTAATATACACACACATACAATATAAACAAGTCTAAAATAACTTTGGTTGTACATGTAGATAGATAGATAGATAGATAGATAGATAGATAGATAGTACTTTATTGATTTTTTCTTCAGGTAAATCAATGGATGTCAAATATAAAAAAGTTCATAAATATAACCATAATAAAACTACATGTGAGCAATAGGAGTTGCAAAAACAAATTACCACCCCACTTTAGTATAATTAGAGACAGCACACCTGCACTATGGACTATGGAGTCTATGAGACTATGTAGGTGTACTATGCACTATGTACTATGGGGTCTATGAGACTGTGCACTATATACCATGGGTCTATGAGACTGTGCACTATGTACTATTGGGTCTTTGAGACTGCACTATGTACCATGGGTCTATGAGCCTATGCAGGCGGACTATGCACTATGTACTATGGAGTATATGAGACTCTGTACTATGGAGTCTATGAGACTATTTAGGTGTACTATGTACTATGTACTATGGAGTCTATGAGACTATGTAGGTATGCACTATGTACTATGTACTATGGGGTCTATGAGACTATGCAGGCATAATAACTCCTGTGGAATCCTGGGAGAGTATTTAGAGAGCAGAGCAGGACTGTTGGACAAGAAGGTGTCTTCCAGCGCCAATGAGCGAGTTCAAATCCCCCGCTAGCGAGTTCACTGAGTTCACAGTTTTTGAAGTAGACCAGTATCCAAAAAAAAAAAAGGCGCTCTCTTCTTTTTGCGAGGATCAATACCTGCCAGTTGATTTGATCTGGAACAAATAAGATTGTCTCTCTTTGAGTCTGGCTCTGGTCTGGTCTGGCACGCTGCGATACAGGCCTGAGCCACCTCGATGATATCTGGCAGTCTGAGAGGATCTTTGATCAGCCAACATTTCTGAAGCGGGTGTTGTTGTTTGAACAAATTGCGGCTTCTAACGAGCTCAGCCAGTCAGCTTAATCAAGACAGCAGATGATCGTTACCTGATATTTGTTCCAATTAGACGAAGTTACACCTTGATGAATTACAACATCCATGTTGACTGCTTGCTGTTCCTATGATGACTCACCATTGGACTGGCCAATCAGAGGCAAGAGAAGGCGGGTCATAGGAACTAGTAGCACAGTCCTAACAGACACTCATGTCACATGACCAGGAGGGAGTCAGAGACAGAGGGACGCTTCAAGCTGACCACTCATAAAAAACATTATTATGACTGCCAGAAAGACAAGCACAATGCCAAAAAAAAAGTAGCATTTTGATAAAGAAGGTAAAAAGCACTAGAACATCAAAAAAAGGAACTCAAAGGATCCTTCAGCAGGACTCAACTTTGAACTTTTTTAAGGTCAAGGCAAGTGTTCAGCACTAATTTCAACAAATAAACATCATTTTTGATATGCAACATTTGAAATGTGAAACATTGTTTGTGCAATTGACTTATTGGAACAAATTACTTGTAAAAATCAAGCTTTGGTGGTTCTAGGGGAGAAAAAGAGACAAGTCCTATACTTAAAGACCTGCAGGATCATTTCAATTTGCTGCTCAGTCCAGCAGTTAAACAAGTCATGTTCAACATTTGCCCATTCATTTTGAAATAGATTCTCCAGAGAATACTTATGTTATAGTGCTATATTTTAATTGATATACATATATATATATATATATATATATATATATATATATATATATATATATATATATATATATATATATATACTTAGAGGGCCCCACTCTCCCACATAACTGCGATATTACAGCCCCTCTGTATTGATTTTCTACCACTTTGTCAGTCTTTTTGTGGACCAGACGTCTGCAGAATGACGAGTGCAGCGATAACATGAGAGTGAGGTTTAGGTCTGGCTCTTCAAGGCAGACGTGAGAGCAGAGAGGCCGGCCAGCTTGTTAAAATTTCACGTTGGATGAACTTGTGTGTCAGTAAAGTACTTTATGTGTGTGTGTGTGTGCACGTGCACATTCAACATGTACTACAATGAGTCCAACATAAAGTGTGTGTGTGTGTGTGTGTGTGTGTGTGTGTGTGTGTGTGTGTGTGTGTGTGTGTGTGTGTGTGTGTGTGTGTGTGCAGACATTCAACATGTACTACTACGAGTCCAACATAAAGTGTGTGTGTGTGCAGACATTCAACATGTACTACAATGAGTCCAACATAAAGTGTGTGTGTGTGTGCAGACATTCAACATGTACTACTACGAGTCCAACATAAAGTGTGTGTGTGTGTGTGTGTGTGTGCAGACATTCAACATGTACTACTACGAGTCCAACATAAAGTGTGTGTGTGCAGACATTCAACATGTACTACTACGAGTCCAACATAAAGTGTGTGTGTGTGTGTGTGTGTGTGTGTGTGCAGACATTCAACATGTACTACAATGAGTCCAACATAAAGTGTGTGTGTGTGTGCAGACATTCAACATGTACTACTACGAGTCCAACATAAAGTGTGTGTGTGTGTGTGTGTGTGTGCAGACATTCAACATGTACTACTACGAGTCCAACATAAAGTGTGTGTGTGTGTGTGTGTGTGTGCAGACATTCAACATGTACTACTACGAGTCCAACATAAAGTGTGTGTGTGTGTGTGTGTGTGTGTGTGTGCAGACATTCAACATGTACTACTACGAGTCCAACATAAAGTGTGTGTGTGTGTGCAGACATTCAACATGTACTACTACGAGTCCAACATAAAGTGTGTGTGTGTGTGTGTGTGTGTGTGTGTGTGTGTGCAGACATTCAACATGTACTACAATGAGTCCAACATAAAGTGTGTGTGTGTGTGCAGACATTCAACATGTACTACTACGAGTCCAACATAAAGTGTGTGTGTGTGTGTGTGTGTGTGTGCAGACATTCAACATGTACTACTACGAGTCCAACATAAAGTGTGTGTGTGTGTGTGTGTGTGTGCAGACATTCAACATGTACTACTACGAGTCCAACATAAAGTGTGTGTGTGTGTGTGTGTGTGTGTGTGTGCAGACATTCAACATGTACTACTACGAGTCCAACATAAAGTGTGTGTGTGTGTGCAGACATTCAACATGTACTACTACGAGTCCAACATAAAGTGTGTGTGTGTGTGTGTGTGTGTGCAGACATTCAACATGTACTACTACGAGTCCAACATAAAGTGTGTGTGTGTGTGTGTGTGTGCAGACATTCAACATGTACTACTACGAGTCCAACATAAAGTGTGTGTGTGTGTGTGTGTGTGTGTGTGTGTGCAGACATTCAACATGTACTACTACGAGTCCAACATAAAGTGTGTGTGTGTGTGCAGACATTCAACATGTACTACTACGAGTCCAACATAAAGTGTGTGTGTGTGTGTGTGTGTGTGTGTGTGCAGACATTCAACATGTACTACTACGAGTCCAACATAAAGTGTGTGTGTGTGTGTGTGTGTGCAGACATTCAACATGTACTACTACGAGTCTAACATAAAGTGTGTGTGTGTGTGTGTGTGTGTGTGTGTGTGTGTGCAGACATTCAACATGTACTACTACGAGTCCAACATAAAGTGTGTGTGTGTGTGTGTGTGTGTGTGTGTGCAGACATTCAACATGTACTACTACGAGTCCAACATAAAGTGTGTGTGTGTGTGTGTGTGTGTGTGTGTGTGTGTGCAGACATTCAACATGTACTACTACGAGTCCAACATAAAGTGTGTGTGTGTGTCCAGACATTCAACATGTAATACTACGAGTCCAACATAAAGTGTGTGTGTGCAGACATTCAACATGTACTACTACGAGTCCAACATAAAGTGTGTGTGTGTGTGTGTGTGTGTGTGCAGACATTCAACATGTACTACAATGAGTCCAACATAAAGTGTGTGTGTGTGTGCAGACATTCAACATGTACTACTACGAGTCCAACATAAAGTGTGTGTGTGTGTGTGTGTGTGTGCAGACATTCAACATGTACTACTACGAGTCCAACATAAAGTGTGTGTGTGTGTGTGTGTGTGTGTGCAGACATTCAACATGTACTACTACGAGTCCAACATAAAGTGTGTGTGTGTGTGTGTGTGTGTGTGTGTGCAGACATTCAACATGTACTACTACGAGTCCAACATAAAGTGTGTGTGTGTGTGCAGACATTCAACATGTACTACTACGAGTCCAACATAAAGTGTGTGTGTGTGTGTGTGTGTGTGTGTGTGTGTGTGCAGACATTCAACATGTACTACAATGAGTCCAACATAAAGTGTGTGTGTGTGTGCAGACATTCAACATGTACTACTACGAGTCCAACATAAAGTGTGTGTGTGTGTGTGTGTGTGTGTGCAGACATTCAACATGTACTACTACGAGTCCAACATAAAGTGTGTGTGTGTGTGTGTGTGTGTGCAGACATTCAACATGTACTACTACGAGTCCAACATAAAGTGTGTGTGTGTGTGTGTGTGTGTGTGTGTGTGTGCAGACATTCAACATGTACTACTACGAGTCCAACATAAAGTGTGTGTGTGTGTGCAGACATTCAACATGTACTACTACGAGTCCAACATAAAGTGTGTGTGTGTGTGTGTGTGTGTGCAGACATTCAACATGTACTACTACGAGTCCAACATAAAGTGTGTGTGTGTGTGTGTGTGTGCAGACATTCAACATGTACTACTACGAGTCCAACATAAAGTGTGTGTGTGTGTGTGTGTGTGTGTGTGTGTGCAGACATTCAACATGTACTACTACGAGTCCAACATAAAGTGTGTGTGTGTGTGCAGACATTCAACATGTACTACTACGAGTCCAACATAAAGTGTGTGTGTGTGTGTGTGTGTGTGTGTGTGCAGACATTCAACATGTACTACTACGAGTCCAACATAAAGTGTGTGTGTGTGTGTGTGTGTGCAGACATTCAACATGTACTACTACGAGTCTAACATAAAGTGTGTGTGTGTGTGTGTGTGTTTGTGTGTGTGTGCAGACATTCAACATGTACTACTACGAGTCCAACATAAAGTGTGTGTGTGTGTGTGTGTGTGTGTGTGTGTGTGCAGACATTCAACATGTACTACTACGAGTCCAACATAAAGTGTGTGTGTGTGTGTGTGTGTGTGTGTGTGTGTGTGTGTGCAGACATTCAACATGTACTACTACGAGTCCAACATAAAGTGTGTGTGTGTGTCCAGACATTCAACATGTACTACTACGAGTCCAACATAAAGTGTGTGTGTGTGTGTGTGTGTGTGTGTGTGTGTGCAGACATTCAACATGTACTACTACGAGTCCAACATAAAGTGTGTGTGTGTGTGTGTGTGTGTGTGTGTGCAGACATTCAACATGTACTACTACGAGTCCAACATAAAGTGTGTGTGTGTGTGTGCAGACATTCAACATGTACTACTACGAGTCCAACATAAAGTGTGTGTGTGTGTGTGTGTGCAGACATTCAACATGTACTACTATGAGTCCAACATAAAGTGTGTGTGTGTGTGTGTGTGTGTGTGTGTGCAGACATTCAACATGTACTACTACGAGTCCAACAACGCCAACTTGTGGTTCATCAAGGAGAGCCAGTACGTCAAAATCGACACCATAGCTGCGGATGAGAGCTTCACGCAGGTATGGATGCTCATCAAGTACGACGACGACCCAAAATAAACGTGTGTTTTTCTGCTATGTAAGTTGCTAAAGAAGTTGTAAACAAACCTGATAGCGCCATGTAACTTTTGCATGTACAGTATAGTACTGTCCTACTACAAATGTAAATTATAGTCAAATGCAATATTTTAGATTGATAATATTCATGTTCATGGGTATTTTGTACATACATGTCTGAAAAAAGAGTAAGTAGAAGCAGAGCTTATTTAACCCCACCCCTTTTCTATTTAATACGTATTTATTGCACTTTTATTTTTACTGAGTAACACAAATGAATGAACTTCTCATTCATTATCAATCATAATGATTGATTTAACCATGAAATAAACAATATATTGATTTTAAATCGTTTACATTTTCATTAATTTAAACTGTAATGTAATTTTTAACAATGTTTGACATATTTTTACTTTTACATAATAATACAATAACACAAAATTCACAATACATTTTTTTTATGATATAATTGGCTCAATAATAATAATACTGCATTATATAGTAATGTTTTTTTTTGCGGGTTTTTTTCTAAATGAAAAATTCAAATAAGTTGTATTAATAAATTGATGAATTGTATAAAAGTGCTGACTTGATTGTCTTTACACAACTGAGTTTGTGGACTATTGGAGACCAAATGTCTTCCCTGCACAGGTGGACGTGGGCGACCGTGTGATGAAACTCAACACGGAAGTGCGGGATATCAGCAACCTGAGTAAAAAAGGTTTCTACCTGGCCTTCCAGGACCTGGGCGCCTGTATCGCTCTGGTCTCGGTCAGGGTCTTCTACAAAAAATGCCCGGTCACCGTGCTTAACTTGGCCCAGTTCCCCGACACCATAACCGGGGGGGACACGGCCCTGGTGGAGGTCCACGGAGCCTGTGTCAACGCTTCGGAGGAGTTTGAGGTTCCCAAGATGTACTGCAGTGCCGACGGCGGCTGGCTGGTTCCCATCGGGAGGTGCGTGTGCAAGCCGGGCTTCCAGGAGAACAAGGACTTCTGCCAACGTGAGTGGACTCTGTGGGTCTGTGGACTGTTTGTGTCTGTGGACTCTGTGGGTCTGTGGACTGTTTGTGTCTGTGGACTGTTTGTGTCTGTGGACTCTGTGCGTCTGTGGACTGTTTGTGTCTGTGGACTGTGTAGGTCTGTGGACTCTGTGGGTCTGTGGACTGTTTGTGTCTGTGGACTTTGTGTCAGTGGATTGTGTGGGTCTGTGGACTCTGTGGGTCAGTGGATTGTGTTGGTCTATGGACTGTTTGGGTCTGTGAACTGCTGGACTCTGTGGATATGTGGACTGTGTGGGTCGGTGGACTATGTATGGTCTACGGACTGTGAGGGTCTGTGGACTGTGTGCATGTTTGATTGATTGATTGATACTTTTATTAGTAGATTGCACAGTACAGTACATATTCCGTACAATTGACCACTAAATGGTAACACCCCAATAAGTTTTTCCATCCATCCATCCATCCATTTTCTACCGCTTATTCCCTTTTTGGGGTCACGGGGGGCGCTGGCGCCTATCTCAGCTACAATCGGGCGGAAGGCGGGGTACACCCTGGACAAGTCGCCACCTCCTCGCAGGGCCCCAATAAGTTTTTCAACTTGTTTAAGTCGGGGTCCACGTTAATCAATTCATGGCCCCAATGTGACCCCTATAACTATTGCAGGGCCTTCGCAGTTCACTAAAAATTATTCAAAGCCAATCAAATTCATTTCAAAAAGCATTAAGTTCAATATCAAGGGACAATTATTTGAAGGTTCTCTGTCATCAGGTTTTTGTAGTCTCTGGTCATTCAATCCAGGGTCACATCTAGTCTTGGACTTAGACTGGTGACATTCAGTCTAAGACTTAGATTGGTCACATCCAGTCTAAGACTTAGATTGGTCACATCTAGTCTTAGACTTAGATTGGTCACATCTAGTCTAAGACTTAGATTGGTCACATCTAGTCATAGACTTATATGGATCACATCTATCAATCAATCAATCAATCAATGTTTACTTATATAGCCCTAAATCACTAGTGTCTCAAAGGGCTGCACAAACTACAACGACATCCTCGGTAGGCCCACATAAGGGCAAGGAAAACTCACACCCAGTGGGACGTCGGTGACAATTAGACCTACATTGTTACATCTAGTCTTAGACTTAGATTGGTCACATTTAGTCTTAGACTTATATGGGTCACATCTAGTCTTAGACTTAGATTGGTCACATCTAGTCTTAGACTTAGATTGGTCACATCTAGTCTTAGACTTAGATTGGTCACATCTAGTGTTAGACTTATATGGGTCACATTTAGTCTTAGACTTATATGGGTCACATCTAGTCTTAGACTTAGATTGGTCACATCTAGTCTAAGACGTAGATTGGTCACAAATAGTCATGGACTTATATGGATCACATCTAGTTTTAGACTTACATTGTTACATCTAGTCTTAGACTTAGATTGGTCACATTTAGTCTTAGACTTATATGGGTCACATCTAGTCTTAGACTTAGATTGGTCACATCTAGTCTTAGACTTATATGGGTCACATCTAGTCTTAGACTTATATGGGTCACATTTAGTCTTAGACTTATATGGGTCACATCTAGTCTTAGACTTAGATTGGTCACAAATAGTCATAGACTTAAATTAGTCACATCTAGTCTTAGACTTAGATTGGTCACAAATAGTCATATACTTATATGGATCCCATCTAGTTTTAGACTTACATTGTTACATCTAGTCTTAGACTTAGATTGGTCACATCTAGTCTTAGACTTATATGGGTCACATCTAGTCTTAGACTTATATGGGTCACATTTAGTCTTAGACTTATATGGGTCACATCTAGTCTTAGACTTAGATTGGTCACAAATAGTCATAGACTTAAATTAGTCACATCTAGTCTTAGACTTAGATTGGTCACAAATAGTCATAGACTTATATGGATCACATCTAGTTTTAGACTTACATTGTTACATCTAGTCTTAGACTTAGATTGGTCACAAATAGTCATAGACTTATATGGATCACATCTAGTTTTAGACTTACATTGTTACATCTAGTCTTAGACTTAGATTGGTCACACCTAGTCTTAGACTTATATGGGTCACATCTAGTCTTAGACTTATATGGGTCACATTTAGTCTTAGACTTATATGGGTCACATCTAGTCTTAGACTTAGATTGGTCACAAATAGTCATATACTTATATGGATCACATCTAGTTTTAGACTTACATTGTTACATCTAGTCTTAGACTTAGATTGGTCACAAATAGTCATAGACTTATATGGATCACATCTAGTTTTAGACTTACATTGTTACATCTAGTCTAAGACTTAGATTGGTCACAAATAGTCATAGACTTATATGGATCACATCTAGTTTTACACTTACATTGTTACATCTAGTCTTAGACTTAGATTGGTCACATCCAATCTTAGACTTAAATTGGTCACATCTAGTCTAGCAGCTGGTGCCAAAACCCCAAATATTTATACTCCGAAACCAGGAGTGTGTGCCTAGGCAAGCATGGTTTTGCCCTATGGTAGTGAGAAAAACAACTGTTGTGAAGCAAACAAACAATCCTAACTCTCAAAGCCAAGGACAGTGGTTGAAGTTTAAGGTAATTAATGATTGACAACATGTTTCTTTGGGGTCGATACTGTGACCGATTATTAATAGTCGAGGAGCCCTATAACTGATATTTGGAGCCGGTATTTAGTAGAAGGTATTTAAACATGAATAGTAAATGTCAGTAAACAGCTGGAAAAGGATGTAAGTTCTGTTTTTTATTTTTATTTTTCACTATTTAATTTATTTTCAATTTTTTTTTTATTTTTTATTTTTTTGTTGACATCCAGCATCAGACATTCCCATCCACATCACATTCACATACTTCACACATCTGTTGTCCGCCCCAAATTTCAATATAAGTTTTGTTTACATCCCACCTTAAAATAATACATAAACAGCAGAGAGTAATATTTGCTAATACATCAATTAAATAAAGAAAAATGAAATAATAATACATTATTAATAAAACTAGTCAGAAAAAAATATATATATATACACATACACATATAGGGAGTAATTCCTTTATTTTTGAAGTAGTACAATCACTAATTCCAAAAATTAAATAATTGCCCCAGTTTTTCCAGTATGAAGTACATTTCTCCAATTTATTTGATTGATTGATTTCCATCCATTGCGTTATGGACATAATGTTTTATGCGGCGTCAATGTTATTTTATTTTAGTACCTTTTAATACATTTTTGTCTAAGAGGAGTGTCAACATGTGCCCGTCAAAATTTAATAACATCTCCAGGGAAAATTGGTAAAACATTTTTATTTCTCCACACCACAGTGATTTACCTTCTACTCTGTCTTATGCAACTTAATAGCAATTTATGGATTTAATACAATTTAAGGTTCCTCGTGGGGAACCCTGCAATATTGAGAACATTTGAATAGAAACAATTCTGATCTCCTTTACGCAGATTATAGTTGAGACATTTTCAAGATAACACATAATTTCAGTCTAATTAATGCATTAATCACTAATAATACTTTTTGTTCATATTTTTCTATTTTGTAATGTTATTATTGGGTTATAGTTATTACCAACAGTGAAAAATAACACATCAAAACCTCTAAGAAATGTCAATGTAATTTTATGAAAAAATGTTGAGAAATTAATCAACAGTGTTCTGAAAATTACTTTTAAAAAGGGATTACAGTTACTTTTTACTTTAGCATAAAATTAATTGAATTACTGATGGAATTAAAGCTGCAAGCAGCGTTGGTCGGGTCCGCCTTTGGCTGCTGCCCCCGAGACCCACGGCCGGATAAGCGTTAGAAGACGCCTTGGAGCCACTATTTTGAGAATCTAATGCATTGTGAAAGTAATGCAGTTGTTGTATTGAAGTGAAAATATCAAACTTCCTGTTGATTTTTGCTAAAGTATGTTAATTATTCAAATGTAGGTCTAAGTGAGACCTACATAGTGGTTTTTGTTTCATGTCTCTCTGACATTCCTACCGGAGGTTACAAGCAGTTTTGTCTGTGTTTTCTTCCTTGGAGCAGTTTGTCTGTGTTGTATTCCTAGGGGGGCGGTAGAGCGCAATTTGGAGTTTTGAGGTTAGGTTTTTTCATCAGATCGCAATTTTTGCCAGACCTGATGTGTGTGTCAAGTTTGGTGAGTTTAGAAGCATTTTAAGGGGGTCAAATAACAGCTCAAAGAGGCAAAAAGGATATTTTTTTAGGAGACTTTGCACAGGGGTTCTTTGAAGGTGTGTAAAATCAAAACCTGAGAACTTATCAAAACTCTGTTCTATACTTTTAATCAGAAGGGTTCAATCTTTCTCCTGTGCGAGTTTGAAGCCAAAACAACAAACGCACTCAGAGGAGATAATGTTTGAAGATAGGTGACCGGTTTTTACAAAACTTTTGTTTTGAAGGGGGGATTGCAAACTTCCTGTTGATTTTTGTTGGGGGTTGTCAATCTATGAAATGTAGGTCTAAGCAAGACCTACATAGAGGTTTTTGTTTCATGTCTCTCCGACATTCTTACCGGAAGTTACGAGCAATGTTGTCTGTGTTTTCTTCCTAGGAGCAGTTTTTTCAGTGTTTTATTCAAAAATAGCGCTAGAGCGCAATTTTGAGTTTGGGGGTTTGGTTTTTTCATTAGATCGCAATATTCGCCAGTCCTTATGTGTGCGCCAAGTTTGGTGACTTTTGAAGTATTCTGAAGGGGTCAAATTACAGCGCAAAGAGACAAAAATTGCATTTTTAGCAAAATTTTATTTTGAAGGGGTTTTTGCCAACTTCCTGTAGATTTTTGCTGAAAGAAGTGAGTGTATGAAAATTGGGTCTAAGTCAGACCTACATAGGAGTTTTTGTTTCATGTCGCTATGACATTCCTAACAGAAGTTACATGCAGTTTTGTCTGTAATTTTTTCCTAGGGGGCGCTAGAGCGCAATTTTCATTTTGGGGGATTGGTTGCTTAGTATGTTGGGAAGGTTTGCTATACCGACGTGTGTGTCAAATTTGGTGAGTTTTGAAGCATGTTAAGGGGGTCAAATTACAGCGCGTAGGTGTGGAATAATAATAAAACACAGCAGTTTCAAAAGGGTCCTTGGCCCATGGGCCTGGCGGACCCTAATTACCCTTGAATACATGTAATTAATTACTAGGGAAATAAATGAATACGTTACTTAAAAAAAATATCTGAGAAATATTTACTACAGTGTGCGGAGTCTGTGCTTTTAAAAGGCGGGGCCTGTTGCCTAGTGACGTGTGACATCATCGAGGTTTTCGACGGAGCTTTGTTTGTTAGCTTTAGCTGTTAACTTTCCACCGGATTGTGTTACCTCCGCTTAATAACCAGATTGAATGTGCTTCCATGGCGGTCATATCTCCTTGTCAACAAACGGGGTATTGTTTGGATTGCAAGTTCGTCAGTCCAATCATTGACTTGTTGTCCGATGTCCGCATCGTGTACGTGCGTGTATGTTGTTGTCTGCTGAGTCACTGTGTGATGTCACACCTTCCTCTTTGATATCAACTTCATTTTAGTGCGATACTGCTTGTCGTTTTGACCAGTAAAAAGATATTTCCTGCCTTAAACTTGCTGCACTCATAACGCTGTCTTGTAGTCGACATAAAAGCACATCAAAAGCAGAGTGCCATGTTACATCAACCTAAAAGTACCTAGTAAAAGTAATTAGATTACTTGTTACTAGTAAAAGTAATTAGATTACTTGTTACTAGTAAAAGTAATTA
>NC_084624.1:48461925-48471925 GCF_033978795.1 Nerophis ophidion
CAGGATTCAATCGAGCTCAATGAGGAGAGAGACGCCTGGTCTGTACTCTTGTACAGTCTTGCACCACGCTCTGACAAGAGAGTTTCACACCTCCTTTTTTGTTTTTTGGACTTTCCCTGATTACGTAGCATCAGCTGTTTCTAAAGGGAGGGGGGGTCATAAACCGCTGTTGCCTTCGGTCACAAAACAGTTCAAACAAAAGACGCCTGGAGCTTGCGTCAGGTCCTGCTTCCTCTCCGCTTTTGTAGATCGGGTCAAGACAAGATCTTCTTGTGGATCACAATGGATCAAAGAAACCGACACCTTCATGTCGCTTTCTATCGTAAACTGTTATAAAAGCCTTTTGTTTGGTAAGATCAAAGACAGCTTTTGTCCTCTCGCCGGGAACTCATGGAAACGGAACGTTTTGTGATAACTTGCATACTATTATTCTGTCACCGTTTTATAGTGTCGACAATAGGGTTGTACAGTGTACTGGTACTAGAATAATACTCTGGCACTAATCAATCAAAATTGTACTGTAGTCTGTTTGAAAAGAACCAGATCCTGGGCATGATGACGCGTTGTCATCATGCCCAGCAGAGGAGCATGTTAGGCAGCGCACACACACAGAGTACTTACAAGCAGACACAGTGTGTGGACAGAAAAGGGAGAACAGACGCATTTTGGTGTAAAAAGTAAAGATAAAGGTGAAGTTATAACACAGGAAGAGCTGCTTTAAGACGTGGCTGGTTGGCTAGCGGCTAACGTCCATCCACAGTGTTTTAGCTACTTCTAAATCACTAATCCTCGCCTCCATGGCGACAAATAAAGTACGTTTCTTAATGCTTCACTACACACCCTAGGAGGATAAACAATGTAACACATGCCATGAGTGGATCTACACATGACATCCACTGTGATGATACCAAGTACAATAGCGTATCTAGTCGATACTACTCTGATTACATCAATATTTTTTATCATCACAAAATCTTTTTACCTTTTTTTAAAATGTATATTATGTTTATAAAGTCAACTACTTGGTATCACATCGATACCTAAATGTCTGGTATCATTCAAAACTAATGTAAAGTATCAAAGAAGAGAAGAATAAGTGATTAAGTGGGACAACAAAATGTCCACATTGTGCAGGTGGTCTACATGGACAACAAAATGTCCACATTGTGCAGGTCATCGACTAGGACAACAAAATGTCCACATTGTGCAGGTCCTCCACTGGGACAACAAAATGTCCACATTGTGCAGGTGGTCTACATGGACAACAAAATGTCCACATTGTGCAGGTGGTCTAGCGGGACAACAAAATGTCCACATTGTGCAGGTCCTCCACTGGGACAACAAAATGTCCACATTGTGCAGGTCCTCCACTGGGACAACAAAATGTCCACATTGTGCAGGTCCTCCACCGGGACAACAAAATGTCCACATTGTGCAGGTCCTCCACTGAGACAACAAAATGTCCACATTGTGCAGGTCCTCCACTGAGACAACAAAATGTCCACATTGTGCAGGTCCTCCACTGGGACAACAAAATGTCCACATTGTTCAGGTCCTCCACTGGGACAACAAAATGTCCACATTGTGCAGGTCCTCCACTGGGACAACAAAATGTCCACATTGTTCAGGTCCTCCACTGGGACAACAAAATGTCCACATTGTGCAGGTCCTCCACTGGGACAACAAAATGTCCACATTGTGCAGGTCCTCCACTGGGACAACAAAATGTCCACATTGTTCAGGTCCTCCACTGGGACAACAAAATGTCCACATTGTGCAGGTCCTCCACTGAGACAACAAAATGTCCACATTGTGCAGGTCCTCCACTGAGACAACAAAATGTCCACATTGTGCAGGTCCTCCACTGAGACAACAAAATGTCCACATTGTGCAGGTCCTCCACTGAGACAACAAAATGTCCACATTGTGCAGGTCCTCCACTGGGACAACAAAATGTCCACATTGTGCAGGTCCTCCACCGGGACAACAAAATGTCCACATTGTGCAGGTCATCGACTAGGACAACAAAATGTCCACATTGTGCAGGTCCTCCACTGGGACAACAAAATGTCCACATTGTGCAGGTGGTCTACATGGACAACAAAATGTCCACATTGTGCAGGTGGTCTAGCGGGACAACAAAATGTCCACATTGTGCAGGTCCTCCACTGGGACAACAAAATGTCCACATTGTGCAGGTCCTCCACTGGGACAACAAAATGTCCACATTGTGCAGGTCCTCCACCGGGACAACAAAATGTCCACATTGTGCAGGTCCTCCACTGAGACAACAAAATGTCCACATTGTGCAGGTCCTCCACTGAGACAACAAAATGTCCACATTGTGCAGGTCCTCCACTGGGACAACAAAATGTCCACATTGTTCAGGTCCTCCACTGGGACAACAAAATGTCCACATTGTGCAGGTCCTCCACTGGGACAACAAAATGTCCACATTGTTCAGGTCCTCCACTGGGACAACAAAATGTCCACATTGTGCAGGTCCTCCACTGGGACAACAAAATGTCCACATTGTGCAGGTCCTCCACTGGGACAACAAAATGTCCACATTGTTCAGGTCCTCCACTGGGACAACAAAATGTCCACATTGTGCAGGTCCTCCACTGAGACAACAAAATGTCCACATTGTGCAGGTCCTCCACTGAGACAACAAAATGTCCACATTGTGCAGGTCCTCCACTGGGACAACAAAATGTCCACATTGTGCAGGTCCTCCACTGAGACAACAAAATGTCCACATTGTGCAGGTCCTCCACTGAGACAACAAAATGTCCACATTGTGCAGGTCCTCCACTGGGACAACAAAATGTCCACATTGTGCAGGTCCTCCACCGGGACAACAAAATGTCCACATTGTGCAGGTCCTCCACTGAGACAACAAAATGTCCACATTGTGCAGGTCCTCCACTGGGACAACAAAATGTCCACATTGTTCAGGTCCTCCACTGGGACAACAAAATGTCCACATTGTGCAGGTCCTCCACTGGGACAACAAAATGTCCACATTGTTCAGGTCCTCCACTGGGACAACAAAATGTCCACATTGTGCAGGTCCTCCACTGGGACAACAAAATGTCCACATTGTGCAGGTCCTCCACTGGGACAACAAAATGTCCACATTGTTCAGGTCCTCCACTGGGACAACAAAATGTCCACATTGTGCAGGTCCTCCACTGAGACAACAAAATGTCCACATTGTGCAGGTCCTCCACTGAGACAACAAAATGTCCACATTGTGCAGGTCCTCCACTGAGACAACAAAATGTCCACATTGTGCAGGTCCTCCACTGAGACAACAAAATGTCCACATTGTGCAGGTCCTCCACTGGGACAACAAAATGTCCACATTGTGCAGGTCCTCCACCGGGACAACAAAATGTCCACATTGTGCAGGTCCTCCACCGGGACAACAAAATGTCCACATTGTGCAGGTCCTCCACTGGGACAACAAAATGTCCACATTGTGCAGGTGGTCTAGCGGGACAACAAAACAAGACGTGCTGCTAATGCATATAAATTGTCGTTGCCGCACAAAGAGACGGACAAAAAGGACGCAGTCTCTGCTTCTCTCATTGTGCAGGTGAGCAAGTCTTTTAATGGCCGCTTTGAATTCTTTCTCTCTGCTTCCTTGTTGCCGCACCGCCACTCTTTGTTTTGCCCGTGCTAATGTTCTCCCTTTTTTTTTGCCCCTTGAGTCGCCTCGTTTTGTCTCTGGCTCCCATCCTCGCTCGCCCCCTCCCCCGCGCTTCTCTCTTTGTGTCCTCTCTCTCTGTGAGTGCGAGGCGCTAATGGAATCATTACTAGCCTTTCTGTGTTGGACAAACAGCAGACACCTCCAATTACTGCCCGGTGGCCCCGCGCTCTGCCGGCTCCGTCTTGGTGCTATAATAGGACTCTTCTTCCCTGCTAACCTCAAACATTTATGGTCTGCTTTGTCCGTCTCGCTTCAAGACTACGTTTACACGGCAGGCCAAAGTGGCCCAAACTGCTTTTTTTGGGGGGGGAAATCTGATGTTTCCCAGCTGAATGTTTACACTGCAAGTATAATGCGGGCACCCCTGCTTATTTCAGCAAGACGATGCCAAGCCGCACGTTACGACAGCGGGGCTTTGTAGGACAAGAGTGCGGGTGTGTGGTGCAATATGAAGGCTAAAAGAGCAGAAGGGAGACTGTTGAAAACTTAAGCTGTACTGCATCAAAAAAGTGAAACGTGTGTAAAGGATATCACCACATGGGCCGAGGAACACTTCAGAAGACCACTGTCAATAACAACAGTTGGTCGCTACATCTGTAAGTGCAAGTTAAAACTCTACTATGCAAAGTCAAAGCCTTTTATCAACAACACCCAGAAATGCTCATCCAAGATGAAAAAGGGTTCTGTTGTCTGAGAAGTCCACATTTCATTTTTTTTGGGGGTGGGGGAACTGGACGTCATGTCCTCCGGACCAAAGAGAAAAAGAACTATTCGGATTGTTCTAGGCACAAAGTGTAAAAGGCAGCATCTGTGATGGTATGGGGGTGTATTAGTCAAAGCCATGTATCAACAACACCCAGAAATACCTAGCTGGGTCATTTAAGATGGACTGATGCAAAGCGGAAAGGTGTTCTGTGGTCTGACCAGTCCACACTTCAATTTTGTTTCTGGAAACTGTGGACCGAAGAGGAAAAGAACCATCCGGACTGTTCTGGGGTGAAAGTGTTCTAGGCAGCATGTGTGATGGTATGGGGGTGTATTAGTGGCCAAGGCATGGGTAACTTACACATCTGTGAAGGCACCATTAATGCTGAAAGGTACATACAGCTTTTGGAGCAACATATGTTGCCATCAGAACGATGTTATCATGGACGCCCCTGCTTATTTCAGCAAGACGATGCCAAGCTACATATTACAACAGCATAGTAAAAGAGTGCCGGTACTAGACTGGCCTGCCCGTAGTCCAGACATTAAAAATCTGTGGTGCAATATGGAGGCTAAAATAAGAGAAGAGAGACTGTTGAACAACTTAAGCTGTACATCAAGCAAGAATGGGAAAGAATTCCACTTCAAAAATGTGTCTCCTCAGTTCCCAAACCTGCACTGAGTGTTGTTAAAAGGAAAGGTCATGTAACACACTGGTAAAAATGCCTTTTTTGACATGTTGCTACCATTACATTCTAAGTTCATGATTACTTGCAAAAAAAAATGAAAGTCTCTCTGTGTGAACATGAATATCTTGTCTTTGCAGTCTATTTAATTGAATATAAGTTGAAAAGGATTTGTTTTCTCTTTATATTTACCATTTACACAAGGTGACGACTTCAAAATGAGTGTTTTTTAGTTGAAAATAAAGTAAAGTAATATAAAGTGTGAATGCCTGTATATAGTGTAATATATTTGTTATTTTTAATGGCTGTTAAGTACAGGAGACACGGACATCAGAGTGGATCTACAGGAGATTTAATTCTGTCAATTCCGGTCTTTCTGTTAGGAAATGTTCAATGGTGTGACCCCGGGATGCAGACACGGGAGGCAACGTTGAATACAAAAAGGGAAAAAAATTAACGAGTCCAAAAAGGGGTAACAAAAGGCGATGGGGCAGAAGTGCACACCATGAATACTGACAAAACAGGTTCCTCTGTGGTCAGCAGGGAAAAGGCCAGGGCGCACTGAGCACAGCAGAAGTCTTCTTTAAATCAAGGAGGCTAGGAAACAAACACAACGAGGTTAAGATGAACAGGACAAAGAAAAGGCAACGTACCAAGACTGATGAGGCGAAGCAGGCACATGCTAGCAGGTGCGCCACAAGCTCCGCCCCTCGCCGAGGACTAATCACTAAGGACAATTATTTATTTGCAATCCAAATATATATTCATATATCCCATTCAGGCTATTATTTGTGCACTGTTGACTAGAGATGCACCCAAAATGTTTTCGTTTTTAAATAGACTTTGCCCACCGAAACAGGATGTTGTGAAGAAATATCAGATTTGATCACTTTGGAGTGTTTGGACTTGCAAAAACAAGTCAGATCCGTGTGACTTGAGGGCAAAACAAAGTGTGTTCAGTGTAAATAAACGTGACCCAAGTCCTACCAACGCCGGCTGCTAAAGACCGAGGTTTAGGCTTCGGATCTTTCCGCCGTACTTGAAGCTCATGTCTGACGGCGCCACGAGTACAATAAACTACATTCACTTTTGCCAACTGCTCTATGTTCATTTCTACACACATTTTTGAATACAGTCCTTTTAAAAAAATAGCTTTTCACACCTCAGACGACTCATAGCTGTGAAGATCTTTGCAAGCTCACAGGAACACAAATCAGCACATTTCCATGAGTTTAGTCTACATTTTTACACCAGGGTTCTCATCATATCAGTATTTATATTTCTCTTTTATTGAGAATTGTTGTACAAACCCCGTTTCCATATGAGTTGGGAGATTGTGTTAGATGTAAATATAAACAGAATACAATGATTTGCAAATCCTTTTCAAGCCATATTCAGTTGAATATGCTACAAAGACAACATATTTGATGTTCAAACTCATAAACTTGATTTATTTTTCTGCAAATAATCATTAACTTGGAATTTCATGGCTGCAACACGTGCCAAAGTAGTTGGGAAAGGGCATGTTCACCACTGTGTTACATCACCTTTTCTTTTAACAACACTCAATACATGTTTGGGAACTGAGGAAACTAATTGTTGAAGCTTTGTTCTTTTTTTACGTAGAGCTTCAGTCCTTCAACAGTCCGGGGTCTCCGCTGTTGTATTTTACACTTCATAATGCACCACACATTCTTGATGGGAGACAGGTCTGGACTGCAGGCGGGCTAGGAAAGTACCTGCACACTTTTTTTTTACGAAGCCACGCTGTTGTAACACATGGCTTGGCATTGTCTTGCTGAAATAAGCAGGGGCGTCCATGATAACGTTGCTTGGATGGCGATATACGTTGTTCCAAAACCTGTATGTACCTTTCAGCATTAACGGTGCCTTCACAGATGTGTAAGTTACCCATGCCTTGGGCACTAATGCACCCCCATACCATCACACATGCTGGCTTTTCCACTTTGCGTCTAGAACAATCCAGATGGTTATTTTCCTCTTTCTTCTGGAGGACACCACGTACAGTTTCCAAAAATAATTTGAAATGTCGATTCGTCAGACCACAGAACACTTATTCACTTTGCATCAGTCCATCTTAGATGATCTCGGGCCCGGAGAAGCCGGCGGCGTTTCTGGATGTTGTTGATAAATGGTTTTTGCTTTGCCTAGTAGAGCTTTAACTTGCACTCACAGATGTAGCGACAAACTGTATTTAGTGACAGTGGTTTTCTGAAGTGTTCCTGAGCCCATGTGGTGATATCCTTTAGAGATTTGATGTCTGTTTTTGATACAGTGCCGTTTGAGGGATGGCAGGTCACGGTCATTCAATGTTGGTTTCCGGCCATGCTGCTTACGTGGAGTGATTTCTCCAGATTCTCTGAGCCTTTTGATGATATTATGGAGCGTAGATGTTGAAATCCCTAAATTTCTTGCTATGTCACTTTGAGAAAGGTTGTTCTTAAACTGTTTGACTATTTGCTCACGCAGTTGTGGACAAAGGGGTGTACCTCGCCCCATCCTTTCTTGTCAAAGACTGGGAAGCTGCTTTTATAGCCAATCATGGCACCCACCTGTTCCCAATTAGCCTGCACACCTGTGGGATGTTCCAAATAAGTGTTTGATGAGCATTCCTCAACTTTATCAGTATTTATTGCCACCAAGCACTGCTGATACACACAATACCGTCGTTCAGACCTTTCCGGGATATTATAAAATAGCACTCAGACCCAGACCAGCGGGACATGTGCCAAGGCTTAAAGATTTGTCCCCAGTGAAATCAATGTATGCAAGTCTTCTTCTGTAACCAGGATCCTAATAGTTTCATCCAGGTCCAGAATGTCCTAAACGCACCGGGGGAACAAGGTGTAAAAAGATCCGGTACATGCACGGCCAATTACGGCTTAATCTGATGCGATCCGACAGAAATATAAGCATACCGTCGTGTTAAATGGGATTTTCCGTGTTGCGTTTACATCGCTGCCAAATGTGCAATCTGGATCAGATCACATTAAACTGGGTTTGACGTCAAAGCTGCCCAGCCTGCATACAAGACGTACAGCAAAGTCTTAACTTTAATACATGAGGGAAGGGATTCATATGACCCCATTCCGAGGGTGGGTCTCGTGTGAGAGGAAGGGTAGGGGGGTCATTTTGCAATGCAGTCTGCTGAAAATGAAAGAAAGTGCCACTCCACATAGTAACTGGTAAAATCATGGCATGATAATCTAAAAATAGAGACAACTTGAACTTTAGGACAACTTTTTCTTCTTTGATACTTGACATTGGGGCGGCATAGTGGCCCTGCTAGCAACTTGAGGGTTCCAGGTTCGATTCCCGCTTCCGCCATCCTAGTCACTGCCGTTGTGTCCTTGGGCAAGACACTTTACCCACCTGCTCCCAGTGCCACCCACACTGCTTTAAATGTAACTTAGATATTGGGTTTCACTATGTAAAGCGCTTTGAGTCAATAGAGAAAAGCACTATATAAACATATTTCACTTCACATTAGTTTTGGATCATACCACACATTTAGGTATTGATTAGATATCAAGTAATTACAGGATCATACAATAAAATATCATACCTAATAAACCAATAATATTATGGCTGAAAATACAGATGTAAAGGGTAGGTGTCGCGCTGTTTTCTGTTTTAATATATTCTATGTACACTTTTATTAAAATGTAATAATCACTCTTTCTTCTCTTCTTTGATAGTTTACATTGGTTTTGGATGATACCACACATTTAGGTATCGATTCGATATCAAGTAGCTACAGGATCATACAATAAAGTATCATACCCTATAAACCAATAATAATATGGTTGAAAATACTGATTTAAAGGGTAGGTGTCGCCCTGTTTTCTGTTTTAACATGTTCTATCTACACTTCTGTTCAAATGTAATAATCACTCATTCTTCTCTTCTTTGATAGTTTACATTAGTTTTGGATGATACCACACATTTAGGTATCGATTCGATATCAAGTAGTTACAGGATCATACAATAAAATATCACACTTAATAAACCAATAATAATATGGTTGAAAATACTGATGTAAAGGGTAGGTGTCGCGCTGTTGTCTGTTTTAACTCCTGTTCAAATGTAATAGTAATAATCACTCATTTTTTCTCTTTTTTGATACCTAACATTAGTTTTGGATGATACCACACATTTAGGTATCAATCCGATACCAAGTAGTTACATGATCATACATTGGTCGTATCCAAAGTCTTCATGGGTCCAGGGACGTATTAACTGACTTTATAAACATAATATGAATATTTTGTGATGGTAAAAAATATTGATGTAATTATAGTGGTATCGACTAGATACGCTCTTGTACTTGGTATCATTACAGTGGATGTCAGGTGTAGATCCACCCATGGCGTTTGTTTACATTGTGACGGCGGTGAGCTATTGTATCCTACGCTGTGTAGTGAAGCATGTTTAGCTATTCCTCGTCCTCCAGTGATAATGTACCTGTAAGAAACGTACCTTATTTGTCGCCATGGAGGCCAGGATTCGTGATTGAGAAGTAGCTGAAACACTGTGGAGGGATGTTAGCTGCATGTGTTAAAGCAGCTCTTCCTGAGGGTGTTTCAGTCTTATCACTTCACTTTATCTTGACTTTTTACACCAAAATAAATCAGCCCTGGTCTCAACTTCAGCACTGTAAACAGATGCTTTCCCCGAGGTTCTCTTTCATGTTCCTGGCAGTCGGAACGTCACAGGTCATAGTTTCCTTGAAAGTGAGGAGTGAGCCAAGTGCAAAGACAACATGACCTCCTTGGCAGAGGGAAGCGTCCATTAGGGGCCACAAGTCAGGCAAACATCACTTTTACACGCCGTAAAGCAGCTGGGAGATCATAACTTTTCATAGTGAAAGTGC